>NW_027154602.1:588-35710 GCF_002600585.1 Cystoisospora suis
AAGAAGAGACAAAGACAGAAACGAAAAGGTCACATTCCAAACATCTCGGCTTCAAACTGTATAAGGAAAAGAAAGAAGAAATGCAAGCAGAGAGATAGAGAAAGCAATTGCAGAGGTAGAATCATACGAGATATAGATCTATATATATCTTTATCTATGAAGACGTGTGTATCTACCTCTATAGGAGTGTGGCTACGTCTCTTGGCTAGACTGTAAAGGAATGATGAACGAAAGCTTTTCTCCTCATTCCCGCGTTCTATACGGAAGAAGAAAACTTCTTCTTCTTCTCCTAAGTCTCCCGAAGAAAACGAGATCTCTAGCTCCCAGCCAAGAAGAGCCTAGGGCCGATTTTCTCGCGTTAGAAGACACCTTCAATAGAGGAAGAAAGGATGACCGTGCAAGAGAGTATCGCATTCCTGTACGTCGTATCTCTAAGAGATATGTGTTTCGTGGAAAGCAACTAGTGACGAAGAATGATAGCCTTTACAGACCCAGGTAACCAAGCGAATGAAAGAGAGAGAGAAGCAAAGAGAGGTACAGGAAGAAGAAGAAGAAGAAAGAGAAAGAACGAAAGAAGGAGTCCCGACGAAAAGGTTAAGCGTGGACTTGCTGAGTAGTCGCGACACAGGGCGAGTATTCGTTCTTGCCAGACATTCATACACACATTTCAACTCAAAGAAAGAAAGAAAGAGTGAGAAAGAAAGAAAGAAAGAAAGAAAGAAAGAAAGAAAGAAAGAAAACGAAACGCTTGTGGTTGGCGCGTCCATTCCTCAGCCTCTCACAATGGACTGTGAGAACCGCATGAATAATTGTATCTGTCTGAATGCCAGCCGTAGTCATACAACATATATATATATATGCAATCTATATGCAGGCATACATACATACAGAGGTATAAGACGTGTCCTCGCATCTACATGAAGTGCTTTTTTCATTCATTCATCTGTGGCTCTCTCTGTATCTTATAGCTATGTACCTATTAAAGAAACATTTCATGTATATATATATATATTACATATCTGTACAAGTACATGTGTATACATGAGAGAAGAAGGAGAGGCTGTACAGGGAACAGGGCGCGAAAGGCAGTGAATGTAAACAAGCTTAATAGGCACAAAAAGTTAGGCACACCAGAAAAGAAAAGAAAGATTTCTTCCTTCTCAGATTCTCCTCCTTCTTTTTCTTTCGTTTCTTCTGTCGCAATCGATGTATGTCTGTACGTACCCACTCGTAACCTCGCGCCATTAGCTTTCGCTTCTTGAATACTTTTAGCAATCCTGCGGAGATTTCCATCGAAATCGAGGGCCCATTGGTTCAAGTTACATACAGCCACTCGGGCGAGATTTTCTTCTTGTTCTTTGACATAAACTTCCCCTAGTAGATCATCGCCCCCATGATGGCGTGCATCGGGATGTCGAGGTGTATATACACCCGGGGAAGACGCGGTAGGATAGTTTAAGGAAGAAGGAGAAGAAGAAGAGGGTTCCATCTCTGTATCTAATCTAAGGGAGATCTATTTTGAAGTGTCTATGGATGGTGATACCCTTGGGACGGTCAAGAGAATGGCGAAGTTCGAGAAAGAAGAAAAAACGGGAGTGTATTTGAAGAAGATCGGTCGCCAAGTTCACTACAGATGACCTAGATACCTCCTGTCTGGGGATACAGACTGAAAGAAAGAGAAATACAAAGCAAGAAAGAAAGAAGGGGCGAAAAAGGAGGTGAAGAAGAGATCGAAGATACCGAGATTTTAGATGTCTATCCCTCCCGTCTTTATTTGATTCGATGCACTCACTCATCAACACCCATGCAACGGCTTATAGAAATGAGAGATGGAGACACTTCCTGTACTCCTCGCTTCAACGTCTTTGTTACTCTACCTTGCCTCATGGAAGACCAGGAAAGGACAGAACGCTGCTTTGCAACAGTCGAGACAACCGACAGGAGAGAATAGTCACATTTCAACGATAACGTTAAGAACGAACAAGAAAGGAAGAAGGATGTGCTTGAAAGAAGTACGTAGGAGGTGTTCTGTCTGGCAGAATCGACGCACACGAGGAGATCTCTACTTGTTTGGTAGAATGAGAGAGGAAAAGATCATGACGGTGGGAAGCAGTAGCTCTATAGAGTCTTTAGGGGACAAGGGAAAGAAGAAAGAACCTTTTGACCTACCCCTTCTTCGGACAGGGGGGCTGAAAAGAGAAAGAGATGAAGCTGCTTAAGGAGGAAATGGCGTTAGTAGAAGCAACAAGCTTTCCGGGGAGAGACAACTCACGAAAGTTAGTAGGAAGGAAAAGAAGGAAGGCCTCTTGGAAAGAAAGGCCTCAGGAATGCAAAGAAAAAAAAGAATTCTTCGTTTCATCGACATACAAATGTGTGTGTGTGTGTGTGTGTGTGTGTGTGTGTTGGCTTGGCTGTTTCCGCTACAACAGAGACGGGGTGTATGTACACCTGGGAAGGTGAAGGGGAAAAGAAGCGAGCGACAGAGGTCGATGCAGCAGCAACGGGAAGTCACCTGGTGCTTCTTCCGTGACCTCGAGGAATGCTTAGTTCTTTCAAGATTCGTCTCCTTTTTTCTATGAATTGATAAATAGGGAATCTTGAAAGAAACCCTGTTACATACATCTACAACTCACAGTCTGACTTTCTTCCCTGCCGTATCGACATCAGATGGGAATGACAAAGGAAGGCCCGTTTTTCTCCCAGATGCACACGCACGATCGACCGCCAAAGCCATATCTAGGAGTTTCTCTGTACGCAAGCTTTTACCCCTAGAGAAAGCTATTTCCAGCACGGTTTACCAGTGAGGTGTACGGGGCAACAAGGATCTCTAAGCGAGGCTTTCAGGTGGTGTGGTGCCCTGCTTCTCGTCAGCCCGCTTCCATTGGCGATGTTCTCGCTAGGCGGCTACTCGGAGAGACAACTTTTCATGTGGCATCAGTCAGCAAGAAAACTCCAAATCGTGCTCTTTTTCGTAACGTATGTCCTATCAGTGTGAGACACATAAACACGAAAGAATTGAAACGGAAGAAACAAAGAAAGAGAGAGAAAGAAGCAATCATGAAAGATTTGAGCCCAGAGCGACTCGAACGCCCAGCCTTCTGATCTGGAGTCAGACGCGCTACCATTGCGCCATAGGCCCTGTAGTTCGCGCGTCTCCTCTCATACTCATCCGATTGGTTGCCTCAGAAAGGCATCTAGAAGATCAAAGTACGGTCTATCTTCTTTTGTGGAAGAAGAGTGATGCTGAAATTGTGAATCTTTTGAACCTCCCGAGAGACATGAGCTATGATTCTTATCAAGCTCTCGCTCCAGCAGCCCTCCTTCCACGCGGACCCGCGGTTGAAGGGGCGGGCTCGTTGGCACCTGGGCGGCAGGCAGGTGGTAGGCTGTGTGCAGATGGAACTGAGCGACGGTCGCTCGAGTGTTTATGCTTTTCGCGTGAGCGAGTCGAATGTCTTTCAGTGCGGATAGTGCGCGAAATAGAAGCTTGTTAATGGGGGGCTGAGGCAGGGGACCATGTACGGAGGTACAGTGACCAATCCGCGACATCAGATGAGAGCGCACCTCCCGCACTGAAAGACATTTGACTCTCTTACGCGAAAAGCATAAACACTAGAGCGACCGTCGCCCAGTTCCACCTGCACACAGCCTACCGCCTGCTGCCCAGGTGCCCCAACGAGCCCATTGAGCTGCTCGGATTTGGGATGTTCACCGGGAGAGTAGACACCGAACGAAAAGAATTCTTGAAGCAGCATGCGTTCTTTCAGATTTTTTTTTCAATTGTCGAAGGCTATTCTTCACCTCGTCCGAACAGTCGCTTGAATAGTGACCTCTCCTTACCACCTACGGGTGAGAGAGCGATGGTCACGCTCTCTGGCTCTACAGTTGGATGGGGCGTCTCTGATGCAGCGGTGAACACATGCAATTGTCGGACGTTAAGGGGGGTCTGATTAGCTAGCACTTCTCATGTCTCGGGGAGAACGAGCAAACCACGAAGAACAGACCTTTTGTACTTTCTATAATCTCACCTCTATACAGCAGCCCTATCATTCGTGTTGTCTCTGCTTACCTCCGAACACATTGTCACAACAGGAACTTCGAAGGAAATCATGGAAAATGTAGAGCAAAAGAACAGAGATACAGCAGGCTATACTGGTCTTCCATAGCCTAGAGCGGTTGATCTCGTTTTAGCACCGCATGGTTTCGATCCATGGACCTGGGGGTTATGAGCCCCCCACTCTTCCACTGAGCTACGGTGCTTGAAATTGACTGCAGACGAGGTCTTCTGTCTATATCTTGTTGCAGTTATACAACGATACATGGCTGTCATGAAGACTCATGGGGTCCTGCCCCAGTACGAAGGAGGAGAGAACCACCGGGGGACAGGTAGCACGCAGTTGTGGAGAGAGAAATCTTGTGTGTGAGTCTAGCCACCCCATGGTAAGGAGGGAGAGCACCTCGTAGAACTTGTCTGTGTACACCTGTGTCATCTCGTGTTTCAAGGTTATCTATCTCTAGACTTACAAAACAGCGACCAACTACTGACAGGTTCCCCGTACGATCCTCTTCTAGTCGGCAATTCGTTACGGAATGTACACACATATCGTTACTTGTATTTGACTTACGTCTATACTCGCTGTGCTCGCGCTGAATGACTATAGATCTGATCCAGTCAAGCAAACCCTACGCTCCCCTCGATCCCCTCGGGGTCTCCATATGCGTCTCCCCGGGTGAGGTGAAGTGTGATAGCAGCTCGCAACGGGAAAGGCTCGAAGGTCATCGTCTTGCAACTGTTCCTGACCACGAACCTACCGAACCTCATTCTCTACACAAAGGTGATGTTAGTGAGCTCACGCATCCGCATTTCCGCGTAACGACTCCCTCCTGTCACAGAGGGGTACATACGGTTCTCCAACAGAAAATCGATAGCTCGGGATAGTAAGAGGGTAGACAGGAGTAGAGTCGATGATCCCAAAGCTAAGCTCTGATAGTCATGATCGGCGCCCTTCGCGTAGGGGGTATGTAGTCTTTTCGCATGCCCTGCTCCCCTTCAAACAGGGACGGCAAACTTTCTCAAGACACCCATTCTCTCCAGTTTCACCTGTCGTCTTCAAGTTTGTTAAGAAACTTTGCATTGTCTCAACAATTCCGGTGACGATCTGAACTGGCCGCATGTCTCACCCTGGCGAAGGCACTCGGAAATCACTATGTTTGTCTTCTGTCTACTGCCCTTGTTAGAGCCAGATGGTAGCCTTCCTTCCATGTGTTTTCTGAGACAACGTCAGCTCCCACAGAGAACCTCCAGCAACCAAGGAAAATTCATACTTCGGTAACCGGTCTGTTGCGACACTTTTTCCTACATTGTATGGATTGTTTTGTGCAAGTTGATCCTTTAGAACTCCTCGCCAGTCTTAGGGGACGGATATCAAGAGAAGGCTTCATTCTCTACACACGAGTTTGTACATAACACTATGTCCGAGCACGAAACGCCTACGGGGAAAGCAAGTAAATTTGACAAACGCTTTTCCTCCTCTTTCTGTCCCGAGGAATCTCCTGTATACAAAGAATCCATACCTCCCCCTCACACTTCAGACCGTTTGTAGAGACACACTCCCCAACCTCTTCCTGTTTCTTCTCTCGAAACGAGACTCCCGAAAAAGGCGCATCATATCTAGCCTTTCCGTCTTTTGGTGTCGCTCCGGGATGCAATCTCTCCTTCCTCTTTAGAAGAACAAACACCTTCTGAGTCTGTCAACATTTTGACCTTTCTCGCCCAGTGGCCAGCGAGTTGCTTTCCTACTCCGGGAGTCTCAGTCGGACCAACACCCAAGGCCTCTTTAACTTTCCCTACGACAAACTGTTTTACTTTTTTCTTCTTTTTGGACTTCCAAAGTTCTTCAGGGATGACAACGACACGCCATCCCATAGCGGCAAGAATTTCACGCTTGAATCGTGTCCGGGATGTGGGAATGTTCGTGGCGAAGAAGAAGTGATTCTCGCCGTCAATCTCCACAGCTAGCTTTTGCTTTGGTAGAGCAAAATCTAATACAAAGGGTCCGACGGGATACTCTATAGATAGATCGCTGATTAGTCCTTCCTCATGCAGCATTCGACCAACACGTTTCTGAACCTGAGAGATAAGAACTTCTTTAACTAAAGGCATCTCTCTGGCGCGTGCTAAGAGTGTCAGTGCTTCCTGGTTCGTTACAGTCAGAGGTCCCACGCGGTGTGTGATATAGGCGTCTACGAACTTTAATTGATTCCATGCACAAGACGGAATAGGACGTTTGTCTCGTGGATGAAAAAAAGACCTTGAAAGAGATCGTAGTGTGTTTGTCAAGAGGGTTGAACGACATGATATGTCTTCTTCGAGAGATCGTGGTGTACGTACACCTGGAGTCATGAAACAATTCTTGTCGCTGTGAGGGCCGAGGGTTGTAGGAGAGGGGATTCTCTGGGATAGAGGTGGCTGGGAAGCCATCTCGGAATCATCAGATGTTAGACTAACAAAGGGTTCAGAATCTCTAGATAAAGAAGAAGAACGTTGATCTGAGGTACTTGAACTGCCTGGCAGATCGCCATAGGTTTCATTGGAACAATGATAGGAGAAAGGAGACGTAGAGCGAGATCGCATTCCGTACTCGTGATACGAGGGATGTGGTTGCATATCTCCTTTCGCATGTTGTAATGCTTCTGATGTACGTACACCTGAGCTGGATGTACGTTCGGCAAGACCTATCTCACTCTTCTTCCCCGATACAGTGCTGACATATGATCCGACAGCTTCTCGTACGGAATGACCTGGTGAAGCTTCCGCTGAGATATCACAACTCTGTTTTTTCTTCCCAACATCGTAAGCATCATGCTCCTCTCCTGGAGTCCCTACATCATCTATCCTATCGTTATCGATTCTCTCTACCTCCTTATCTAACTTGTCGGGTGTATGTACACCCCAACTTCTCTCACCCTGTACGCGTACTCCTTCCTTCACTCCTTTGCTACTATCACCAAAGTTCGTCAACCTCTGATTCTCCCTCATTCCGACTTCTTTGACCTCATTTCTCTCTTGTTCTTTCTCTCCTTTTTCTTCATTCTGTTGATATGTTACCTCGGGAAAAGAAGACGCGCCTCTCAAGTTTCTTTCCATTTGAGAGTACGTCGACAGACAGACAAGAGCATATGCCAAATTTAGAAGCTCCTGACAAGATAACTCGCTTAATCTTACAGATGCTTGCTTGTTGAGAAGCTGATTTAGTAGAGGGCGCATACAGGAATTTGGCAGGTGTAACTTCGCCAGAGAGAGAAGAAGCATCTACGTGTAAATACCCCGCAAGACAGAAAAGAAACAAGGACAGGAAGGAGAAGGCGCTCCCGTGTATGTCACTGCAATTCAAAGTAGACAAGTGAAGTCAATCAGAGAGAGAGAGAAAGAAAGAAAGAAAGAAAGAACACGAACTAGAGAGGGAAGACACGAAGATATCCTATAAAGAGAAATGAGAGAAGAAACGAATGAACTCATCTAACATTACATGGCTATGACAAACAGTTAGAAATCTCCACCGATCAAAACATACAACAAGAGTACAAGGGAGAGATACAGACTATCGTATACTCAGCGCATATATATAATATATATATATATGTATGTAAAGGCGCTATAGATAACAAGTGCATTTTTCATTGCCTACTAGTATCTGGTATGTCGGTCTATAGAGCAGTCTATTCGCAGACATTCCTACCCTTCATAAAGCGGACAGAGAATACTAGGAGATGCAGTGGATTGAGGTGGAGAGATTATATGCACCCCATCTCTCTTCGGCCTATGGTGTGTATATGAAGGTGCTCTCTCGTCTATATATGATGCATATACATACACAACTGGAGGTATTCGCACGAGCTGTAGATGAACAGCAAATAGAACCGCATAAAGTGCATACTCATCTTTCCGATTGCTGAGAAACTACGTCTAAGTAACTTCAATCTATCTATCTAGCCTTTCATCCATCTCAAGACATGGACTAGCCACCTGTATATACACCGGATAGAGGAAGAGATGTAAGGAAGAATCCGAAACAAAGTTCGCTTTGCTTAATTATTCAGTCATGAAAAGTCGTTATGTATGAGTAGATACATTCACAGCTAGCTAGCTAACTCTCTAGGAAAATCTCCTAAAGGAAACGAGGTAGGTCTGGTTCCCACTGACACTGCAGAAGAACCTATTCCATCTTAAGGAGATATATCTATAGATATATCTATATCTATATATATATCTATATTTATACTATATGATATAGAGATGAGATGAAAGTCGGTGATTGTGTGTATATACACATCTACCCATCTAGACATGAGCTTCGATTCACATAGCTAGCTACAAGCTGCCATATAGATAGATACATTGATAGATAGATAGATAGACTAGAAAGGATCTTCTCAGGAAGAAATGAGTTTGAAGAAGAAAAATGAGATTTTTACTCTTGAGATGAAAGATCTTCTCCGCACACAGACCCACGCACCGATAAGATAGCAGGAGTTTGTCGTATAGCCGTTGTGAGCTCTCCTTCGAATATAAGACGACGTGTTGCAGCATGTAGAAGAGCTTCATCTCTTAACCGATGCTTTGAAAGAAGATGAAGGAGAAGAGTGACTCCAAAGAGAGAGAGATGTTGACTTCTTAGGAGAGAAGCAATCTTCTCTCGAAAGAGAACAAAGTGTCGATCTCTTAAGCCCCCTATCTTCTCAAGATCCATAAGAAGTCGCACAAATGCACAAGGATTCTTCACTTGGTCTTGAACTTCTATAGCTTTTCTTCTCAAAACGGAGGAAAACGAGGGAATAGAAATGCCTGCTAAGGCTGTCGAATGAAGAATAGAAAGAAACTGAGAAGGTGAGAAGAGATCGATATTTGACTTAGCTGTCTCGACAGCTCGACTCCACTGTCGCTGTATGTCTCGAGGTATTGGCAGGGGAGGTGCAGGGGGGGAGGCCAAGGGGACCGGGGGGGGAGAACAAGAGGAAGGAGAGTAGAGACATCCTTTAGAAGTTGATGATGGAAGAGAAGAAGGGAGGTGGAGATGATGGAGAGAAGAAGAAGAAGAGACAGGAGAGACGGGAGAAGAAGAAGGGAGTGAGAAAGAACGAGAAGAAGAAGAATGTGGGGATTTGTGATGAGAGGGAGTGGCTGAAGAGAGCCATTCAAACTTGACTGTCAATTCGAAGGCTAGTTGTGTTGCTCGTTCAGGAGGAAACCTCTTAGATTTCTGTAGATACTTAGGGATGGAGAGAAGGTCTGATTGAGGAGATTCTTTCCTCTTAGACAGAGAAACCTTTCTATCTCTGAATGATGCAGAGGGAGTAGGAAGAGGAGAAGTTGGAGAGGAAGAAACATGACGAGAGAAGAAGATGAGAGAGGTAGGCCACGCTGTCCTCTGAGAAGAAGAAAGAGAAGTAAGAGAAGATGAAGAAGAAAGGCAGGGAGAACAAGAAGGGGATGACAAAGAGGAAGAAGGCAGAGCTGAAGAAAAGAAAGAGACAGATAAAGAAGTAATGGAAGAGGGATAGAGAAGCGAAGAAGAAGAAGAAAGATGGGAGAGATAGTGACAAGGAGGAGGAGAAGAAGAGAGAGAAGGGAAGTTGTACAGACGGGTAGGATGAGAGATACAAGAAATACACAACACGTGAGAATTCTTCCTCATGGTTTGGATTTGCGACTAATCCTTGAAAAGAAAAAGATCCTTGAGATCACCCAAGCATCTGCTCTTAAGGAAACCTTCTATCCCTCTACCAGAAAGAAGAAAAAGACAGGTCGTCCCCATGTATACAGATACATACACATATACATGTATAGAGATATATTCATATATACTTGCATATAGATATCCATATCAACTTCGAGAGAAAGGTCCGAGAATCCACACATGGGTGACGGCGGTAAGCTGATCCATCCATATGTATCTATTTCAACAAGATGGCGAGATAGGACTCTCTCCGAGGTGATAGCTCGGGATTCTTCGAAGGCCTCTGGAAGAATGAGCTCTTCCTCTCGATATACGATTCGTAGATCTCTCTGCTCTTCACGCAGGTCGTATAGCCCAGGAGAATAGGAAAAAGACAGAGACGGTGGAAATCTAACAAGGATATACACATATACACCCGCGTTGATACGGCAGATAGAGGTGCAGGAACGAAGGAAAAGCCGCGAGGAAAAGAGTGTCGGTGTTAACGGGCAGGCAGGAGAGAGACTGAGAGAGGATGAAAGAGATGAGAGAGAAGAACAAGAAAAAGCACAAGTACAGATGAAAAAGACCAATACAAAAGCACGAGACGAGGAGAGCGGATAGAGGAGACAGGATCCCCCCTATTTTGCCCCTGAAGAGAGATAGCGAGAAATGTTTGTCGACGTTTTTCTTGGATGAATCGATGGATGAGGCATCGGGAGGCCCCTCAACTCGATTTCGAGCAGCTGCCTGCCGAAGGAGGGAAGTGTCTTGCTTGTTTGGTTGTCTGTTGCTTTTGTATTCATTGCATGCAGTAGTAGCAGTAGAAGAAAAGTCGTAAAGAGAACTCGCTTCCACTTGGACTATTTACACGCCATAGTGTGATGAGGTGTATGTACACCTCACAATACACGTCAAACCTCCAATTTGCTCTGTTTTCCCGGGAGTTTTCTCCTTCGATCGTTCCTCTTCTCAACTTTCGAAGGCCTCAAAGGGAAGTTGTCTCTGATAGAAGAGGCGCTACAGCAGGTGTCTTCTTTTCTCTCTCTCTCGTTTTTCTTCTTCGAGCTCCCTGCCATAGCTGATGATCAGAAAGACGGCTTCCAAGTTCCCTCGAGCGGAGAGACGGCACGCCTTCGTCCTATGCTTTTGCTCGCTGACGTCTGCGCCATTTCTTCTTGTTCTTTCTTCGCCGACTTTGAAGTGTTTCTCTCTTTCCTTTCTGTTGTCTACATCTCCTTCCTCTCTCCGGGTGTGTCGAAGCAAAGGAGAATCTCGGAATTGATTGAATGAACCATTCAGCTGAAGTCTTCTTTCCGACAAACAAATCTTCTTTTCTCCTTTTGTGTCGTCGGAAGGTTAGGTGTATGTACACCGGAAAGACCCCAGAATCTGTGGAGAGGGACGTCCGGGTCTCCTCTGTCTCAGGATAGAAAACGGTCACGAGTTGAGTTCTCGCGTTTTTCTTCTCTGTTGTCTTTCTTTCTTTCTTTTCATTCAGTCCGTCTCAAAGACACTCTCATTCACCACAGCCCTTTTCTGGTTTTCTTTCCTTCTCTCTCATTCTCTTCCTCTCTCAAAGAAAAACGCCGAAGCTGTGCGACTTTCTCCTTTTCTTCTTCCTTCTCCCCCTGATCAACAATACCACTCACTACTCTTCTTTCTTTCCTGCTGCCTTTCCTTCCTTTTTCTTGTAGACATTCTCCTGACGATCCTCTTCTCATCATCTTTTTTGCCTTCTTATTCTCTTCATCTCTCTCCTTCTCTATTCGTCTCGAGCCAGCACGCTATAGCCTTCTTCTTCATTTCTCTTTCTCCATTCACCCCCTGTCTCTCTCTCCCTCTCATTTCTCCAACGATCAATCACCCACTCCTACTTTCTCACCTCCCTTTGTTTCTTTCTTCTTTCTTCTTCCTTCCCAGCTCAAGACTTCATTATCTTTCTCAAGCGTGTTCTTCTTCATTGCATCCTTATCTTCTTCTTCTTCTCGTCAAGATGTCGGGTTTACCTTCGAATCTTCGCGGTTTGCTTCAGCAGTTTGGAGGGATGGGAATGTCTGCACCTCATCGGGATCAGCCTATGGCGGATACTTCCGAGCAGGTCTATATCTCTTCCTTGGCTCTCCTCAAAATGCTGAAACATGGCCGGGTATGAAAATAGATCTCCAGGATAGTCTATCTCTAGTCTATCTATATATATATGTGTGTACGTCCGTATAAGGAGGAAGATGTTTCATCGTCAGTACGAAATAGCGTGTGTTTTCTTCTCTATGGAAAGGAGGCCTTAAAGTGGTTTTCATGGAGGTCCATGTAAGAGTATTGAGAAGGTGTCTCTCCTTCTCTTCGCTCATTCACATAGCGTATGATGGTCGGGGTGTATATACAGTTCAGGTCGCCTTTGTTGGATGCTGCGGAGTATTTTGTGAATAGCCTAAGGCGTTCTGTCCTCTCTTTCCCTCGCCGTTCTGTTTGATAGAAGGCTCTCCTTGGGAGGTCTAAAGCACTCTCTCTCATACTTTCGTTTCATCAGTCTTCTTCTTCTTCTTTAGGCGGTGTATAGAGAGAGATAGTAATGTAGGTTGTTTCTGTGGAGAATACATCATACTTTCAAGTCTTCCTCTTTTCTTCTTTCCCTCACAAATCTTCTTCTTCGCCAGTCCATTCTCCTTGCCTTCTTCTTCTCTTCATTCCAGGGCTCGTCGCTCTTCTTCTCCACGAGGTCTCCCGGAGATGCTTATGATAAAAGAGCGAGGCAGATACACTAAAGAGAGATAGATTCAGGATAGATAGATAGGTAGATTGAAGTGAGATAGATAGAATTAAGAATCACAGATGGGTTGACGATAGATAGACTAAAGATAGATTAAAGATAGATAGATCAAAGATAGATAGATTAAAGCTAGATAGATAGATATAGAAGAAGTAAGGAAGGAGGGGGGATATTCTACCCTTCAGATGAGTGAAGTGATTCCTGAAGAGTCTCTTCTTTTCTCTTTCTGCTTTTTCATCTTATCCTCCTCTCTTCTTCTTCTTTTCTCCTTTTCTTGTTCTTTCTTCAGGCAGGTGTCCCTATGGAGGTTATGGGTCTTATGTTAGGTGAATTTATAGACGACTATACTGTGAGAGTTGTCGACGTCTTCTCCATGCCCCAGTCTGGTAGGTTGCTCTTCTTCTTCTTCTCATTCCTATTCTAATGACTACTTCTTCTCTTTCCTTTTGTCTCTTTCGTTTCTTTTCCTATTATCTTCTGCTGTTGTCCTTAAAATGGTCAGTCGTCTTCTCTTTTTCTTCTTCTTCTCTTCTCTCTTTTCTCTCATCTGATGTAGATCTCTCTTCTCTTGATCCGTAGAAAAGTCTCGCGGAAGACCAACTCGTCTTTTCTCCGGTTTCTCTTTCTTTCTTCTTCGGTCTTAGATCTCTTCTTTTCCTCCGTTCGTAGTAGTCATCTACACACGCACGCGTCCATCTCTACATGCATAGACCACATCCACACATACATCTCTATACGTATAAATCCATATATGTATATACATATACATATATATATGTATATACAAAGAGATAACAACTGTAGCTACAGACGAGAAACGTCACTCGTAAACGTCTTCAGCATGCCATATATACGGCAGGTATATATACGTATAGATATATATAGATATAAACATACATATATACATACATATATTTAACATGTAAGATGGTTAGGACTGATGCCTCTCGACACGCATTGTAGCTCTTGTTTTTTCTCTTCTTCTTCTCGTTATTTTTCTCTTTTTCTCGCATTTCTTTTTTCTTTCTCATTCACTCTTTGTGAACTTTAAAGCTAGGGGGGGTGTTGTTCTGTTCCTTTTCATGAGCCACCTGAGTTAACGGACAGCGCCTGCAGGAGTCAAGATATCTCTCTTTTTCTCTTATGCTGTCTCTCCCATCTCGTTCCTTCTCACTCTCTTCTTTCTCTCTATCCTCCCCTCTCCTTGTCTACATACCTATCTATTTCTCTCTCTCTCTCTTCTTTCTTTCTTTTTTTCTTCCTCGTTGTCTGTATCCCCCCCCCCCTCTCTCTCCTCCTCTCTTTTCTCTTCTCCCTCTCTTCTTTCTTCTTTCCTTTCTCTCTCCCTCTCTCTCCTACTGTCTCTACTTTCTCTCTATCTATCTTTCTACTATATCTGCTTCTGTCTTTCTCCTTTTCCTCCAGGGAACAGCGTGAGTGTAGAGGCGGTAGATCCAGTGTACCAGACGGAGATGCTGGAGCAGCTGAAGCGTACGGGTCGCCCTGAGATGGTCGTGGGGTGGTACCACTCCCACCCTGGCTTTGGCTGTTGGTTCTCAGGTGATTTGACACTCCTTGTCGCTTCTTCTCTTTTCTCTTCTTTCCACTTGGGAGAGAAGAGAGGAGCACTTGCCTTTTTGTGCTCTCGTCCCTCTAACGCATACACCAACGCAGAGATAGAGAGAGAGAATGAAGAAAAAGAAGTTTATGATGGGAGAAGAGAAAAGAAGAAGGAAAAGGAGAGGAAGGAAGACAAAGAGCAACAAGATGTGATACCGGCAGAGTGCGTGGTTGAGGTGTCCGTTCGATAGAAAAGGAGGAAAGAGGGGGTGGGAGATACATTACGATCAAGTTTCTTAAGGTGGAGATAGAGAGGTAAACATACTCATATCTGTGTGTGTGTGTGTAGAGGTGTATGGAGATACAGATAGATAGATTCGTAGACAAGTGTCGCGATAGACCGCATACATTCATCAGCTATTTATATTCATGTACTACGAGGGTATATCGACGCAGCTTTGTCCGTATACATATGTATGTGTAGGTAGGTAGGCGGTCTCCTTTTCTGTGCGTGTGCATTTCGTCTTTGCTAGTGGACTTTCTTTCCTCTCCCTCTCCTTTTTCTTCTCTTTGCTTTCCTTTCGCCTCACTTGTGTTACTCTTCCGACTCTACACTCCGTCTTCTTAAACGTTCCTATATATATAAATATATATATATATATGTATGTGTATGAATACTCGCATGTGTATGTATGTCTGTGCCACTATAGGGACGGATGTGAATACACAGCAGAGCTTCGAGCAGCTAAATCAGAGGGCTGTAGGTGTAGTCGTCGATCCCATTCAATCGGTTAAAGGGAAGGTGGTCATAGACTGTTTCCGGCTTATCAACCCTCATCTTCTCATGCTAGGTAAGAAACTCTCCATTCAGTCCCTACTGTAAAGGAGACAGCAGAGAGAAGGAACAGGAGAGGGAGACAGAAGCCCAAAGAAAGACGTCTTATACATGTACGGGGACATATGAGCATTCTACTTGAGATATAGATAGATAGATAGGACAGGCTGGTAGTCAAACAGCGGGAATTCGAGAAGGAAAGAGAGAAATAGACGGATAGATGGGTGGATACATAGAGGGGAAGATGTCTTATGTAGTGAAGTATAGTAAACGAGAGAGGGTCGAAGGATAGGAGTAGCAGTCTACTGTTGTTCTCCCCGCAGTTTATGTACGCTTCTTCACTCCCTTCTTCATCTCTCTCTTCTTTATTCATCTCTTTCTTCCCTTCTTTCTCTTCTTTTCTTTCTTTCTCCTTTTCTTCTTCGTTCCTTTTGATCCTCGTCATCGACTACCACGTAATGCGTGCTACTTCTACTTTGAGATGCAGATAGGTAGAGAGACAGATCAACGGCAGATGGATAGATTTACGATAGATAGATAGATAGACTAAAGATAGATAGGTAGGTGTCTTTGTTGGTGTGTATGAAGACGAAGTTGTTGATGTGGGCTAAGCTTATGACTTTTTCTTTTTCGTAGGTCAGGAGCCGCGACAGACTACGAGTAATATTGGACATCTTCAACGTCCTACGATTTCTGCTCTGGTGCATGGATTGAATCGTAACTATTACTCAATTGTCATTAATTACAGAAAGAATGAATTAGAAAACCAAATGCTCCTCAATCTCCATAAGAACAAATGGAACGATGCCCTCAAACTCAAGGTACGCAAACTGGGGGAGACCTCCGAGGCCAGAGGCGAGGAAGCGAAGGGATGGGCTAGAGAGATAGTAGGTAGGTAGGTAGATGGGCATATAGATACCTCATAGAGAGAAAGATAGAGAGAGATACATAGATAAATAGATAGATAGAAGATAGGTACATCAAAGATGGATAGATAAGTAGCTAGAGGGTGTATGGATAGATGGATTCTCTCTCTCTCTCTCTGTGTGTTTTGTTTGCTGACTGAAGACACCAATCTATCGTGACCACAGCTATACAGATTTCTACACATAGGTATGTCTTTGCTCAGCCGTCCGCCATATATACTTACGTATTTACATCTAGAGAGAGAGAGAGTGTATCATATCTATATGTATATATGTGTATGTATAAGGTATTGTGGTAGTACCAACCGCACTGTACAGACATGTGGTCTCACAAGGACAAGAGTGTTTACATTCGAGAAATAGATAAAGATAGATAGATAGATAGCTATGTGTATCGGCTGTCTTGCAGATCATTTGCTTTTAAGTCGACTTCAGGTCGATGCTGGAGTGTTTGTTCCTCTCTGTGATCTTTGTATCTTTCGTTCCTCCCCTTGACTTTCTCTCTATCTTCTCTTTCTTTTTGTGTAGCCCTTTGATGAGATGGCGACGGAGAGTGCAAAGTGTATCAAGTCGATGAAAGAGCTGTCAGAGCAATATAACAAGATGGTTCAAGAAGAGATCAAAAAGACACCTGAAGAGCTTGTTGTAGAACGTGCAGGGAAAGTCGACCCGAAGAAGAGATTAGAGAATGATGTAGATACACTTCTCACGGAGAATATCCTTCATTCTTTAGGAACCATGATTGATACTCTTGTTTTTTAGATGCCTATCATGATCTAGAAAATCCCTTCTTTTAAACATCATCCCCTAGAGACGATTCTTTTCTGTATGGAGAAAGAGATGATGATGATGATGGTGTCCTCTAAATGGAAAGAAAGAAACACAAGACAACGTTTGAGAGGCGCTAGGGATGCCTAAGATAGAACAGATGTCTCCTTTTTTCTGCTGCGGAAGCACGCTACGTGTATCTTAAGGGACGGAGGGATTCTTCATGATGTGTACAGTCCTATCGATGAGTGGTGATGGATGATGATATGCAACTACTGCCTTTTAAGAAAAGAACTGCTTCAGAGAATGGCGAATCTTTCCGGTGCGTGCTGAAGAGAAGACCACACACTTGCTGCGGCAGGGGCGGATGATACTTGATGAGATGACACATGAAAGGAATCAAAATGTTGGTTTTCTTTTTAAAGTTCCTTTCTCTCTCATGGAACTTCAACTCAAGGGAAGCACGGCGGGGTCACTGACATGCACTCGCTGGCACTTCAGAAGAAGAGGAAGGAAAGGCACACAGCCATCCTACGACGTTACTTAGCAAGCAACGGATTCCTTGCTGGGGGCATCGCCAGCGACAAAGAATAGTAGGCTTCTGTTTTGGCGGATCACTGTAGTTATTGCGCTCTAAGACATCTTTTGTCGTTTAGACTGTATCAGTTGTCTTGATTCACTGGGACAGTTGAAAGGAGTGAGCTCGAGGGATGCAGTGGGGCAGCGGCACATTTTGTAACTCGAGTAAGCTGAAATAAAGAAGAGGAATCTTTAGGTATCTACTAACTGTCGTCTCTGGAAACTCTTGAGTAGGAAAAAGCGTATGGGTCTTGGTTGAATATCGTGGAACAACAAGTACCGGAGTAATGAACTGACAGGAAGGTAGGCATTTCTGTGCAGTGAGCCTCAGTTAGACTGGCCGTGTTGAACGGGCCTTCGCCGGATGTAGTGTCAGCTTGTTACTAAAGATCTTCTTCAGATTCAGTTAGGTACATGTCTAAACCTCTAGAAGTCCCAAGAGGAGGAGGACAAAGAGATACAGGTACGGTTGATGCAGGATGACGAGAAAGTCGGCTGTCATCGCGCTGGCTCGGTGCGTGTTGCCAGAACTCGCGAAGACCCGTCCATGCAACGCATGAAAGAAACGAACACGATTGATTAGATCCACACTCGGAAGCAAGCGCTTTTTCCCCGAAGAATGACGCCTAACCAAGCAGAAATGCATGGAAAGCTTAACTTCTCCTAGGAGAAGTTACTACTACTGTTTTCACGGATATCATGGGCTCATGCTCCGGACTACGTTTGTTCCTGCACTAGACGGAAAGGGCACACGACGGGATTGACAGCGTATAGAATTCATGCATGGACACCTTACGGTAGGCAAGGTACACTGCTTCTGTTCAGGCGTTTGAGTTGCTTCTTGTCGTATTGCGAACAAGACACTTTACTGAAATGAGCCACAGGAAAGACTTCATCAGCTGTATCAAGTACTTTGCGAGAGAAGATAGAGGCAAACAGCGGTGTCAGCATAGCATTGGATGGAAATGCTTTTGCTTAGCTCGTGAAAGAAGTCCACAGGGAGAACGCCAAATGCTTACATCAGTACTTCCAGCGAATTTCCCGGCCACCTCCAATGAGTGCATTTTTCAGACCGCGCGGATTCGCCCACTCGCTGTCCAAGTAAGAATCATCATCATCTTCTTCCAGCTCCTGGAGATCACCGTCAGATAGCACTCCAATAAAAGATATACCTGATCTCCCGGTACCATATCCGGAAGAAGTACTATAAAGTGCAAGTGGCAAGCAGTATTTGCGTTGTGCTTTCTGCTGTAGTGTCGAATGACTGGGCGGGGTGCTTGTGCTGTGAAGCGATGCCGCCTGGTTCGACCTGGAGATGGAGCAACGTGTCTTGCGTGAGAGCAAAGAACAGTTCATGTAAATCTCTTTCGATTTGGTTGGGTGGGTACGGGACTGTGTAAATTTTGTCGCTGGCAGCAGAACACAATGGCTGAGACCGACCGTGAGCTCGTCTTGTGAGGTCGCCGGGGACAGGGATTTCGGTGATATCCCCGTCAGCTGGAGAAGTTGTTCAGTGGTACGATACTCACTTGGGCTTCTCTTCGTTTCTTGTGGCAGTACGCCAGCATAGCCTTGTGAGTTTCGGCGTCCACCCGGGGTTCGCGTATCGGGGGCCCTGAGAAATAGGCCACACTTCCATCCCCATAAATGTTGCTGCGGGGAAGAGAGCAATAGGCGCTTGACCGTTCTGACAGTTCTTCTGGGCATTTGGACTCCTGATACCCACAATGAAGGGAGATCCCAGCGTTACCCTTACCGGCGCTTTTGGGCTGGAGCCTTGCGATGATCTTCGTTTTTTCGTTCTTCCCCACGTAAAAAGAAAGCTGTTTATCGTTCTGAAGTTCCTTGCCTGCCCACCATAATGATGTCTTTTCTCGATCAAACCCCTGGCGTGTGTAAACGCCAGCGCAACAAGGTGAAGACGTCATGAGGTCATGACCATCGATGCAGTGTACGGGGTCGCAACCGCGATTACTGCTTCCCTGGGTTATGGCATTCCGGTACCTTTGTGAGCTGAACGGATGGATGAAGTCGTTTGCTGAGAGCCGTACAACACTTCGATAATGCCCTGTGCAACAAACTGTTTGGCCGTGGCAACGGATTACCTGGCTGACTTCTGTAGTACACGACTACCAGCGATCTAACACCGGGCACATGGTAAGTGCCAGTTACTGAAAGGCGATTACCTCGAAGCTAACGGAGCCTTCTTGCTGGTTCTCCTCTTCTTCGAGAATTATGCGGGCGGGGTCCCACGTTGGCAAGTCGTTGTATGCGGGGTAAGCGATCATGACAGCTCCCCGTAGATTCTCGAACGCTGCCTTAACTCCCCGTAGCGTCAGGGGCTGCTTCAGGACCACCTGTTGAGGATCAAGGAAGTGAAAGAAAACACTCATCGCTAGGGCAGAAGTCGCTACCAACTGGATAGTGAAAAACGAAGCATTCCAACAGGAGATGGACATGCGAACAAGACAGACACGCATCAGAGTAAGACCGATACAGATGAGATGGTACACTGGGGTTGCTTTCAGCCGGTTCTCTGCGTCTAGTAAAGTCGAGCACGAAGGCACTGATTCGAAATAAGCTGCAAGTTATGAGCCTTGGCAGAGATTATTGCATCAGGAGTAAGCCAAGTTAAGACCCAGCAATATATCACTGACTGCTCTCTGGAGGGTCCTTTCGGTCAGTCGGGGGAAAGCAGCCTACCTTGTTGTAAGAAACCGCCTCAGCGGACTTGTCGGCAGTCTGTTCGAGCAAGTCAGCAGTCTCGAGTGGTGGGGGCACGCCAGTGCGGTAGCCGGTCGGATCAGGATTGGTGGGCTGTCCGTAGGCGTAAATATCTAGATCCGACAACTTGGCCACCTGCACCGGGGAACCAGAGCACAACGCATTCCGGCTTCTTAGGAAGGCGTGCTGTGAACTGCAGTTCTAGTCGGCTTCGGTAATCAGCCACGATGTTCGCTATCTCATTGGTAGACATGCATCCGATTCATTTTTGAAGGCCTCCAAGAAGAGAACCCCGGATCGAGTGATACGGGCTTGTGCGGCCAAGACGTTGACCCATGATGCCCAGCCCACCGGCAGGGGGTGCCTTGGAGCATCTTTTCGACAAGCAAGAGAGCGTGTCCGTGACAAGCTCTCCCTCGTGGCCAGTAGGAGCGGAATCAAAGGGTACGCTACGCGCGTGTGAGCCTGACCTCTTCTGTGAGGCCCCGGGTCTCTTCAGGCCTCAGCGGCCCATGAGTGGCCAAGCCTCTGCATGCGTCGGAGAGTTGAATTGTCTTGAGCCGAAGATTGTGAAGGTCGATAAGTTCCTCTCGAAGCTCGCCGATGTTTACTGTCGTCTGAGCCTCGAAGAGGAATTGATTCTTTTCGTCTGCTGATTTAACGTGGATCAGCACCATTGCGGTTCTAGGACAAAGACAGTTAGTTCTTTAGAAGCCGTGAAGGCGACTCGGTTTTCCGTACTTTCCAGTGCCGCAGAAACAAGGAAAGAAGTCCGGAGAGCCGACGACGTTTTTCTACCGGATTCACCGCCGGCCTTCGTGCCCGGTCCAGCACAGTCTGACGTTTGCGCGCGCGTCGGCGCATCTGCATGCGAGTAGCGTCCTGGTTACAAGTGCGGAGGCCTTACTGCGCCACCCAAAGCGGTAGATGCTACCGAGATATCTCGCGACTTGCCTTCACCCTACATGGCAACAACCCGGGAGGGACAGGCTCTCCGGGAGACTATACTGATGCATATGACCGGAGTTGAAGACATCCCGTACAACGCGCTTGGGAAAACTCCGCTCTGGATGCGAGTGCCCCCTAATTTGTCTAGATAGGGCCGGGAGAAGTCGGCCACAGGTAGCAGCGGCGGGCCGGTTTACTGGAGCGATAGTCTCGATCTATGGATACGCCGCCCAGGGTGAAAAACTGAGAGCCTCTACAGGGACAAATCGACTGTTAGCTCGTTCCCTGACCCAAACTACAGAAGACGCTTTGGTTCCGCGCCAGCACGGTGGCCAGGCTGTGTTGCAATTTCGGGGGGCGTACTTTTGCATTGACAGGAAAGCATTGGCAATTCGGTTCGCTGATATCTGACTGGATCATATGCCTTACTCATTCAACACTGCAGTTTCCTGCGGAGCAGACAAAAGCCCTCCGGCCTTGCCGCACCCGGTCATCATCAATTCATGTCACGGCAGTACTTCCTATTCGATAGAAATGCGATACACAAGTCATATTTGCATGGTCCAACGTTGTCGCAACACAAGCTATCTCACTTCAAGACGATTTCGATAGATCACCTTCGCCGTGAGTGAAGCTCCTGGCCGGGCCGGGTTCTATTCGGTCAATCCTTACGACTACGAGAGGGTCGACCCCGGACACGAGAAGACGTAGTGCTTTGGACTAAAGGACCTGAACCAGATCGTAAGCTGGTGTTCTTCCCAGGAGGTTCTTGCACGTCTTCAGAAAGAATTTTAGAGTGGCAGCAGAGTTGATCTCGAAGAGCGCAAAAGCGTACCTGAGTGCAGAGACCACACAACACAACGTCCAAATATTCGACTGAAAATCTACTTGACGCTGGCAGAGACGCAGCACGTGCCGTTTTTGGAGAGTGCTTTCACTCTTACCTTTGTCTCTGGTCGTCGCACGCAGCGGATGGTTTGTCCTTGATGGCGCTGTGGCATCTCCACTCGCTTCCATTGTAGCACGGAAAGATGGGTAGGATGTAATCTTGGAATTGTAAACCTGTCGAGTCACAGCGTATGACAAGGTGACGATGTTCGCTAAGATCTTCCTTTGCGATGGTACTTCGTTTGCAAGCCAGCGCAACAACAAACACGTGATTACGGAGTGCACGCACAGGTAGACCAGCAGAGAATGTCTAACTTGTGCTGAGTATATCAGTACAATCTGGACAGAAAGGATAGAATGAAATGAATACCGCCAAAAACAATCCCCGGGAAGCAAAGTCTTGGCCGACGGTAGTAGCAGCGTCACTCTGGGGACCTTACTTCTTTCACCGTAGTTCAGGAACACATCCTTGTCTGCACGACTTCCATCGGCGTTCACACAAGATGCCGGATCCTGGTTCGCTACGAGGTACCTCGTCTTGCCTCTAACGAACCACATCCAGTTGTTTGTTGGTGGGGACTTCTCCACCTGAAGAGACAAAAGAAAGGACATACGAGAGCGAAGTAAATTCCTACGCACCTACATCCTCTCAGCCGTCCGCTCTACTCTTTTCCTCGACATATCGTCTCAGCCCCGCACTTTCTCTCACAAGACCCTGGCAACATTTAGCGAAAAGCTTACCGCTGACCAGCAGGCACCCGGACCGAATTCCCAGTCAATAAGAAGGCCATCAAGAACCATCCTGTGTTCTCCCAGCAGGTAGTGCAGAAGCCTGTCGTCTGGCTTCCCGGTGTACAGCGCGTGCACCTTGAGCTTCGGAACTTGTTTCTTTAGGAGCCGGATTGCTTCGTACCATTCCTGTAATTTCAGGTCGGACGAAGGAAACAGAGTATGAGAGCTTATCGCGCCACTTGGAACAGATCTAGCATCGCTAAAGCAACGTGAGATCACCCAATCCACTTGCAGACAAACGATGACACACCACCTCCGTTGCTGTCCTGCTAGGCTGGCACTCGTTCGGCTTCGGCTGGTAGGTGAGTTAACGACTGTCGTGTACACCCATCGGTACGTGGTCTCAAACGATTGCTCACCTTGTTTCGCTTCTCGCTAGGGTCTCTCCAAAGACCTCCTGAGTAGGCTTCGTTCGTTGTCGGCGACACGGTCGACTGCGTAATCGGAATATACACGACATCACCGTATTCGTACGCCTTGCTACACTTCTCGGGTATCTCAGCAGCCGATGACGGGTAACACATGGAGGCAACGCCACTTCTCGGCTCAATCATGTCGACGAACTTCTCCATATTCTCCGTTGTGTAGTCAACGTTAGTGCTGAGCTCTTGGGAGAATAAAGTTGCCTTATGAAGCCCATCGGTCCCCCCATTGGCGGCGTCGTTCAAAACTTGCGTAAACACCATGCGAGTGTTCAGCCTCTCGGTGGTCGGTTGAAATGTTGAAATCAAAACGGGTTCCGGATCCCGTTTCAATGATGCAAGGAATTCCGGTGTATAGTTTTGACTACCGAAGAAGTCACCTGAAGCATACGACGACTGGCTCGCCTGGGCACATTCGTGACCCAGCACGAGAACACCCAAGCATGCAGTGTGCAACTTCATCGTGAGCCAGTGGCCAGTCAAAGAGCGAAACAAAGAACGTCAGACGGGAAAAGCTAGCTGCAGCCGGGGAATACAGTCCCTTGTGTGAGTTTCTAGTCCCTTGCAAAACAGAAGCACGGAACCCCCTTGGACATTACAAGGTGCCCAAAGTTTTGCACTGATAGCTTGCGGTGGCGAATAAGAACGAAACATAAAGTCGGGAGATAAAAATAATAAGGAGTCGTGGTCGGACCACCTGCCCGCCGCAGTGGGTGTGCGTGCTCGTGCGCTCGTTACTGCCGCTCGCAGACGCAGCAAGAGGCTACAATCTGGGCTCTTCGAGATAGGAGTGATCGCTAACACATACCATGATCAACGCAGAAGCAGCGGAGCACTCACCAGTCCCTTTTGTGGACTGAAGCTTGGGGGGGGGGCTGATGACTCTCCTTACCAGGCAGCTCGGTTACTTGGTGAGTGTACGTACGACATTTTGAACGTCTAAGACTTCGGATCCGAATGACCTGCTTTGTAAGCGATGACAAGGGAATTCTCGACACCAGGCGAGAAGCTTTAAGGCTACGGAAAGAAACCACAACCCTCCGGTCCCTGCGTTGCCCTTTCTTTCCCCAATAGTCGTGCGGAGATACTCGGTGGCGGTCTAGCTTGAAAAGCGAAACGCCAACCCAGAGCTAGTATGCAACCGAGCTAGGGTCAGAATCAGTGTCTAGTAGCTGTAGGTTGGCGTCTCGCTTTGGGAGCTAGACCGCCATCCCGAGTATCTCCGCCACGGAGCGGCACGACTACTGGAAATAGAGCTATAGAGCTACGCCCGGGCCCGCACGGTGGTGGTCTCTCGCGGTAACCTTGAAGCTTCTCGCCTGATGTTGAGAATTCTCTTGGCAAGGCTTACAAAGCGGATCTTTCGGATCCGAAGTCTTCGGGATTCAAGCCGTCGCACGTACACCTGCCCGTGCCGGTCTGGTGGTGAGACTTCATGCCAGGGCGCACTGCAGGTTCTTGAGTTTCCTCAGCCAAGGAGATGGAAGTAGCCTATGAGGACACCTGGCTATCTTCAAGCTCTCACCTCCAGCCGGGCACCCCTGCGACTGCCCCACACGCGTTTTTAATGCGTTTAAAAAACAAGAGGGATCCGCAACTTGTAGCAGAACTAAGTACCTAGAGAACTCAAAGTCGTTCACGTACACCAGAGGCCTTCGGTCGTCGCCTGTTGCAGTCCGTGTCTTCGAGAAATTCACTTTTCCTTTGCGACTGAGATGCATTTTTTCTTTCGTATCGACAGCAGTGTGTCCCCGTAGAAAACGAAGCTACCGAAGGGTTACCAACTGTCACTCCTTGTCAGCGACAGCCAGTCCGGATGCATTTCCGCTGTCTTGTACAGCGCGATCCAGCCCCCCGGCTTGACCGAAGAGCACATCACACGCATTCTCCCGATCCTGCATGTTCTTCGCAATGAAATAAGACGTTGCAACGAAGGGCATAGTTGACATAACAGAAAGGCCCTGATGAATGAATAACGGTGGATACGAATTGTCCTTTAAGACTTCGTAGCACGTCCGGGGCTATCTTGGGTTTCAACAGGAGAGACACAAAAAAACAACTGTCGCCTGTTTCCTGGTACAAAAGACCCCTTTGCCGCTCGACAAACGTTTGAAGGCACTCCGGCTTCGGTTTGCCTTAGCGTGAGATCCCACATTCCGTTCCTTAATCGTCTTTCGGACGCTGTCTAGGTTGTCAAGCATCCTGTGCGCGTTGTTTGTTCCCCGCAATCTAGACATCCGACTATCTTTCAGAACACTCGTTTCTTTGACTGTTGATCAAGCTTGATCGACGTAAGATTTTACTTTGCTAGAGGAGAGTATTGTTATCAATTATGCGTGAAGCTGTCAGCACTCTGACCATCCAGACACTAAAGATCCGGTATTGTAGAGTTCTCTCCAAAGAAGACTTGACTGACGTGAGCCGTAGTTTGTGACCTTAAGCCGAAAATGTGCGGGCAAGCCAAGAGACGCATTGCTGATGGCAACCATAATAAGCTCCTGTTCAGCATGCGGGGAGGAGGCATTTCGGCTACTCTGTTTACATAGTAGCCCGTCGTAAAGAGTAGGGGCAGTACAACAGGCCTTCCATCACCATTGTCGCTCGCTCGCTCGCTGTCAGTCGTTTCTTTGTTTCTTCTCATCCGAGTGCGGTCTCTACTCCTGTCCTCCTTCCATCTGCTACCTTTTCTACAGAAACACAGGCGAAAGGCTAGCATGACGCCCACCCCATCATCTACCCGTCGTCTTCTTGTCTTAAGGCGCCTGCCCTGTATTGATTAGCGCGTAGTTGACTTGTCAGTCAAACACACGACCAACAACTCCTGCTACTGCCCAGTGAACTTGGAGGAGAAAAACTTCGACAACAAGACTGGACTACGGCAGCCGACAAACAAGAAGTTACCAGAACGAGTTGTTCTGTTCTTTTGTAAGCTTCTCATTCATTCTACGGAAATCTGTAGAAAGAAATTCATGGGAAAAAACCAATGAATTACATAAAACATAAACAATCGACTCTCTTTTTTCTTCTCCACACTTGTTATGAGCAAGTGAGTTCACAGAAGGGGCCAAAGAACCTTCTTCAGATTCTCTCCCTCCTATTCCAGGAGTTGCCCCTCCGTGTTAAGAGAAGGAGAAAACAAGCTAGGCATGATATCACGCCAGGGTTGAATATAGCCAGAATCTAAGCTATCTTCTTCACTCTTCTCAGAGGCCAGATCCTTCGGTTTCTGTCGTTGGCTAGATAGCTCAATCACCAACCACGGCTTGGCAAACATCGTCGATTCTCTGAATGCTTGAACCTCTTCAGCAGTCACTTGTCTGCATGCAAAACCATTCACAACACACACCCACCGCTCAAAGATGAACGAAGTAACGAGCAATTCTTCTTTACACCGAGCTTTACTTCGTCAAATTTTTCATGGCAATTCATCTAAGATACACAACGGTCACGCGGTAGTCGATCACCAGGGTGACCCACCACACATACAACACTAAGCATAATACTCACTTCACTTCATCGCCAGTTATATCACTCAATCTGACAAACTGCCTTGCGACCAAGGACCTCTTTCTTATTTATTCTCCACCAAAAAGGAGTCAGGAGTTCCAGGCTCCTCCTTTCTTTGTAGCTGGTCAACTAGCAATCTTTCCTCCTTTTTCTAATCTGGAGTTCTTATACAGAGAGGGGGATGCAAAGAATGGAAAGAAGCTAGGGGAAAACGAAGAAGAAAAAAGGGAGAGTGGAATAGGGATACTAGAGAAGGAGGAAGACGAGAGGTTTAACAGATGAAAGGGACAAGAAGAGGTTTTCCTATCAGGCTAATATGAGAGGTCGGAGTTATGATAGGGCCGGCCCAGAAAATGAGAAGAACCAGTCAATCAATCAATCAGTCACGAAGGATACGATTTCTCCTACTATTGTATGCCCGAGCTTCGAAAGCCACCCTACATCCACATAGATAGATGGGAGATACATGTGATGTCTTTCCTGTTAGTAAACAGAGGAAAGTTCATCCAGTCTCTCTATCATGCTACTTGATATATCTTAACACGCTAAGCATCTTGAGCTCGACCTCCTTAGGGTCTTCCATTCCTATACATACCGAAACGGAGCTAAGCCATACAAGAACGGAACAGTCTTCAGAGGGATACATTGGTATAGAGATAGATACATCGATATCAACATATAGGTGTGTGTGTATACGATGCTCACGAAGAGCTTTGGAACTGCTCCTCCTGCTATCTACAGGCGCATACAGAGCCCTCGAAGGTGTGAGAGCGCCCACGATGACATATACGAAGAGGATGTATATACACATGACTATCCATCTATAATACACTTCTATCTACAAAGCAAAGGGCCTGATAGATATCCATGTGTTCTGAATCATAGAAGGATTTGTGTGTATATGTCTGCGATAGGAGAACTACGTAGAGTAGTTAGAACGTCTTCTCTCCTCTTTTTCTGAGTTTCATTTCCCTAGAAAAGTCCGAAGAAATCATTCATTCCTAAAGAAAACATTCTTTTCATCCCTCTCTCACATTTCTTCGACTCTCCCTTCTATTGTATTGCTATTAGACAGACTATCTTTCCTTCTCCATCTGTCTCCATGAACGAACCATAGGCCTGTGCATAGACCTCCACGACTGCATGCATGCAATCGTATAGGACCTTACTGGAGTTCAGCGACCATCCGCTCGTTGATATCAAAGGTCTGATCGGCCAGCACAATCTGTCTGAGGTTTTTAAGGAACTCTTCGAAGATATTCTTTGGCTGTTGCTTCCATATATCGATAGCTGCTTGCTGATACTTGGAGAATTCGTCGGAAGTTAAAGTCTTTGATCTTTCTTCTCGTAGAAATTGAAGAGATCTTTCCGTCACTCCAGAAGGATTGAAGGTAGTTGTAACTCGTAGAACATAGTAGTAGATCTTCTCTAATCGATATATCGACATCGCGGTCAAATAGCCGAGCTGTTGCCGTGTACGTAGCTCGTTGAAGTATCTCTGGCTCATCCACTGATACACTAGATACAAGAGCGCTTTCTCATGAACCTTCTCCAGAGGTCCCACCTGTATTTAGAGACCAGGAAGAGAGACAAAGAAAGAAAAGAGATCGATGTATTGATAGGAGGAAGAGGATAGAAGAACAAGACAGGACAACGGATACTCAGGATGGAAAGGTTTAGACGAGAGAAAGAGATGATAGGAGAGATAGACAGATAGATAGATCAACACAGAGGGGGAAATAAAGCGACTGAAGAAGAGCAGCTTGACGATAGATCTCTTTTATATCGAAAGGTGTTGTTTCTATAGAAGAGACTTGCTCGCGACTTCCTAGGGGAGATGAGGTACTCTGACTACTCAAAGTCATCCTTTACAAAGGAAGGATAAAGAAGAAGAAGAGGAGGAGGAATAGCAAGAGAAGAACAAGGAAGGAGAGAAGTAGGATAGAGATGTGAATAGACGATGTACATCTTGATATCTCGTCATCTCATTCTCTCTGCTTTCTTTCGTATCACATGCCATCCCAAGACAAGAAGATTATACCTCTTCTACACTTAGGAAAGACCCAGGCTTCTTCTCTCTTCTCTCCTGTAAGAAAGAACCCCCCTGTCGATCCTGCTTTTACTGATGCTACTACTAGCACTACTACTACTGGATGCAAAGAACTCACTCAAGTCTTCCTTCACAACTCAAAGCTAGATAAATCGATTGAAAATAGACATACACAGATCCGGAGACTAAAGATAGATCCAGAGAGATCGATGCAAGATACATTGATACACACATTGAAGATGGATAGATAGATAGATAAGTCGATACACCTACATCGATAGACGAAATATACATAGATCTACTTTCTTTTTCAACTCCCATGTCTTACAGAGAGGGAGTGAATCACGACACATAGCTACCATCCTTCCCCCTCCCCCACATTCCACCTTCTTTCTCTTTCTGTCTCTCTCTTTCTTTCCTTCTTTCCTTCTCCTTGTTTACACCTACCTCAATAAGAAGATAACTTTGGCTTTTGCTATCACTAGGATTAGCATTGAAGAGCTTCGCTCTTATATGCGGATTGCGTAGAACATCTGGGGCTCTATGAGGCGTACATCCCGGACAGAATGTCTGCAAGGTAGAGGGCGGGAGTAGGAGATTCTCTCTCCTAGTCATCGTACGATTATCTAGACGTCGAGGGAGAGCGGAAGAATCTTCATGAGGAGGAGAAGATGGTAAAGAGAAAGATAAAGATAACGGTAAGGAGGCGGATGGTGGAAAAGATTGAAAGGGATGACGAGGCGAAGACGATGGAGATTCCTCCTGGGACCTTGAGAGAGGTCTACCTTTCATGAGGACCTTTCGTATAAGGCGAGCCCATCGACCTCTTATGATAGGATTGGCGGTTACTCTTCTCCAGTCAGAGAGGTTTCCTTGAGAGGAAGAAGGATGCACTTCAGAGAGATTCTGAAGAGCAAGATGGCCGTTGTTTATCTGAGAATTCTTAGAACTATCATGTAAAGATCGGATCGATTGAATTTGCGTCGACTGGACTTGACGGGAGATTCCTGCGGAGAATCGATTCATAGCTGTCACCTTCAATCGATCGGCATGTCCTGAGAATGCGGCATGTGTAGGAGTCAGCTCAAGATCTCCTGCGGTTAAGATTGAAGGAAAAGAAGAAAAAGAAGATTGAATTGAAGACGAGGAAGGAGGAATCTCCTGGGTCTTTGTTTTCGAAACAAGATTCATCGAATTCGAATGAGCTGTCAATACAGCCGGGGGAGATTGATAGTTAAGGAACAAACGTGCTTTCCCGTTGAAGAATTGACGGCGAAAGAGGTTTCCATGTGGAGAAACAAAGGAGGAAGAAGAAGAAGTTTCTCTTTCTCCCTTACCGCCTCTTAGACCACCTCTCTTATACATGATCATCATATGTCCTTTTCCCATTTGATCAGAGGCAACAGGAGGTTTTCTTTCATCGCTCTCGATCCTCTTTATCTGTTCATCTGGTCGAGACGAAACCTCTCTTTCTCTTCTTCTTCTTCTCCATTCATTATCTTGTTTTGCTTTCTTGTTAATCGTGATAGACTTTGAAGGTTCGCTAATCCCATTGTCATAGGGATTGAGAAGGAGGCGCCGCGCAAGCGAAGCAGGAGAAAGAGAGAAAGAAGGAGCCTGCCACGGAGAGTTCATGTTACCTGGCGTCTGTTGCGCTCGATTCTTCTTGTGCTTCTTCATTAGCACGGCTTCTTCATTCTCGTTCTCGCCTTCGCCTAAGACAGGCAACTGAGAAGGAGAGAGAGTGTCAGAGGATGCACTACCAATGGAGTAGAGATCAAACTTGTGTTGAGGGGATATCTCCAAGGCCTTCTTTGCTTCGTTTCTTTGGCCTCCATTGCTTGCTTGCTCGACAATAAGAGAAGAGGAAGAGAGAGGAGACGACGACGAAGAAGAAGAAGAACAAGGAGAAGAAGAAGAACAAGAGGTATGAAGAGAAGTCTTCTTATTATCCTCATCTACTGATGGAAGATCAGAGATTGATAGGACGTTGATACGATCTAAGGCCGAGACACTTAACACGGTCTCTATAGGAAGTTCGGTAATTACATCACTTATCAATTCCTCTGCAGATGTCCTTGAAATATTGCCCTAAAGAAAGACCAAAGAGAAAGAGAAAGAAAGATGAGATAAGAGAAGAGATAGGCGGATAGAGATGTGTATATACAGTTAAAGATGAAAGGGAGATGATGTAGAGGACTATTGTGAGGGAAGGAAATGAATAGACTCATCTAGTGTATCTCATACATCTAACTATACAAAGCAGTTCTCTTAGAGACCTATATATAGATAGATAGAGAGACAGAGAGACCCGTATCTATCTATATAGAGAGATAGAGATATTTACCTATCTATCCATCTGTAGGTTTGTATGTATGATCGTGGCTGCAATGATAGTCCCTGAGCTGCCTGTAAGGTTCGAACGGTTGAAATAAGCGAAAGGAAGGCAAAGAAGGAGAAAAGCAGCTCTCTATCTCTCTTTTTGTCGTGATGAGTGGAGAGACACGTTTTCTCGTGTGTTAACAAGTCATCTCGGCTGGGAAGTCTTTCTTTCTTCTTCTTCTTCCTGTTCAGGTTCTTCTTCTTCACTTCTCTCTCTTCTTTCATTTAAGAGGGTCAATACAAGATTCCTATCGACCTCCTCATAGATAGATAGATAGATACATACATAGATATATAGATATCTATACTTCAGATCTCTCTTTCTATAGTATAGGGGGAGAGAACCGACAGAAGAGTAAAGCTATGAGGGGACTTACACCGATTAGTCCTCTACGATCCGGACTGTATTAGTATTAGTATGTTATCTATCAACTATCTATACACTCATCCATAAGTATATACACCTCCATACATACTTCTATCTATAAATAGACAGATGGATGTTGGATAGATAGACAGAAGCAGATCGAAGAAGATGACACATATTTACATAGATAGATGAATGGATGAAGAAAGAAGAAAAGCACATGAGATGGTATATAGAAGTGACTTCTATCTATACACTGGCTAGCTTGCATGCAACTTCCTATGTATAGCACATGAACAAGATCCTACTCTATCTATCAATCTATCTCGCCGTACAAACGTACGTCATTCCAACCTACATACAACATGCACATCTATAGAGACAGGGAGATACATAGATATACATACATGAACATACATATAGATACACCTACACACACACGTTCCAGAGAGAGTACGACCACGCCACCTGTATGGACATACCAGCATATCAAAGAGGGAGGTTGCCCTACCTATCTATCTATCTATACATATACACATATATAGATATTTATAGACGTGTATATACGTATGTACACGCACAGCCAGTATAACCTCCTGATGACGCAACATAACACAAGGTGACCATCCGTTCTCTGTTTGAATCTCTTCTTCTTTTGCTTTCTTCTTCTTTGCTTTCCTCTTTATCGTTCTTTTCCACTATCTTTCTCTTTCCCTTGTTTACATTGTTCTTTACCTGTATCAATCCTTCTATGTAGATTTTCTTCCACATCTTTGTAGCCCATTCTCGCACTTCACGTAGAAGGCGCTTTAGTCCACTGCCGTCTCCTTCGTGGATGAAATCTTTCTCAAGCTTGAGAAGACCTTCGTACAGTTTCTGCGCAGGAATGTACGGATGTAAGAGAACCTCCAGAGTCCGACTTGAGGCTTGCTGTGACGGAGCTTTACTAAACGTCGCAACGCGTAGGCCCGTTCTTAAGCTATCTAGGGCTACTTGGAGAAAGCACTCTTCAAGTAAAGGATGATCTGCTTCTCCAAGAGTAGAAGAAGAGGAAGAGGGGGAGAGGGAGAAAAGAGGGTTATTCTTTATAGCATCTTCATCCTTGTCATTCTTCACGGGTGTCTTCTGTGTCTCTTGTTCCTGAGACGATTGCTCGTCGTCATCTTGTCTTGCGGGTGCTATCGAAGAAAGAAAAGGGGGCGAGAAGATCGAAGAAGAAGTCTTCATGGAGGAGCCTAGACCTATACCATGGAGTTTGGCTCTTTGGTAATAGATATCTATATCGGCTGTATGTCGCTCTACTTTGTTAGTATGTGATCGATCTATCCTTGTATTTCCTATCTCGACGTCTGTATTAGGAAGCTTGATGCTTGACGATTCGATATGGGTAGTATCTGTAATAGTGACAAGGCCTTTCTTTGGCTGCACATGTGTATGTACACTCGAAAGAGGTCCAGAGACACTTCCCATACCAAACCCAAGAAATCCAGACTGAGAAGGAGGAGGAGGAGGATGATGGGAGTGCCCTGGCAAAGAAGAAGAAGGAGAATCCCTATCCGAGAGAGACAAGGAAGAAATTTTCTTCTTCTTCTTCACATCGGATGGTGGCTCTTCCCTCTCGCCTTCTTGTGTCTCTTTTGATATAGATCGAGCTACGGAGCGGAGAGTATAGCCAAGTTTATCTGTAAAGCCTGCAACTTGTAAAGCTATGGCCTTCGTACGGACCACTGAGGGCTGTCCAGGATGGCCTAGAGTCACGCCGTGCTTCAGAGAGATCGAAATCCCCCCTGTATGAGCAGCGAAATACCTCTACGAAACAAGAGAAGAAGAAAAGACAGAACAACATAAAGAAAAAGAAGAATAGGAGAGATACGCATGCAGACTAAAAAGAAAAAGCGAAGGGCAAGAACTAGTCAGTGAGAAGGCAACGAAGTGGGAAAGTCTGAGGGTGGAAAGAGGAAAGAAAGAAAGGAATGTAAATGGCGAAGTGAAGAGAGAAAGATGAAAAAGAGGAAGAGGAAGACGACGACTGCATTAACAGATCCCAACGGAATATACAGGCAAACCAGGCATTTCTTCACATATAGATCTACAGAGATATATACACATGCAGACACATATAGATATATGCGAGCATATTGTATGTATCAAGAGGTACGACTGTTCGAGATCTATCTCTATCAGTGTGATGGTTGACGATGGACGACATTCTCATATTTTAACCGAGAGAGAGAGACAGAGAGATCGGAGATTCTCCTTCCTCTCTATGTCTCTAGACTTTTGTTTGGCTAACTGGAATCGAGACATCTCTCTACTATCTTCACCTTTTTCTCACAGCCATCTACCCTAGATCCACACATCTCTCCTGTCATTCTTCTTCTTCTTCTTCTCTTCGAGCTCTCATTTTATCTAACTAACTCTCTCTTCTCCAGTCCTCTCTGCCTCTACCAGTCACACTTGTCTTCTTCTATTGTGGCTCTCCCATTCTCTCGTATAGATCCACCGATCTATCCTTCATCCATATACCTGTCTATCTCGCTTGCTCTATCCATCTATCTACCTTCTATCTATCTATCTATCTATCCACGGATTTACCTACGTCTATCTTTCCTTTTGTCCGTTTTTCTTCCTTTCCTTTTTTGCGTGTATCTCTCTGTCCCCTGACGGGGTTTCTTACCTCTCTCAGGGAGAGGTTGATGGCTGTGACATAGAGGGACATGAGGAGCTGCTCTCGTACTGGATCTCGGAGCTTTTCGACATAATACATATGAAGAAGAACAAGGCCTTTAGGTGTGTGAAAGGTATCATCTTGCTTGTGAAATATATTGCACTTTCCTTCTTTCTCTTTCGCATGCGATTGATCTCCTTCATTCCCATTGCTTCTCCTGCATATATGCTTAGCAGGAAACTCAAGGATTCGTGGATACTTATCCATCACCTTCTGCTTCTTCTTCTTTTCTTCTTCTCTCTTCATTCTTCTTTCATCTTCTCTTTCCGCCTTGTTTGAAAAGAAGAGATCATTCTTGTCCTTATTGCCATCCCCCACATCATTATCTTTTTCTCCTCTTTCTTGAAGAGACCTTTCTTGACTCTGTTCCTTCTCTTGAGAATCGAGAAGTACGAGGGCTTCGTTAGGTAAGAAAGGATTGGGCTGGGGAAGATCCATGCCTTCGCTTAACATAAGCCTGAGCGATAATTTCCGTCCTAGCTTTGAGATGACTCGCCAGTGATGTAGGATAGATAGAGGAATCTCTTCAACGGAGTGCTTGATCTTATACCAGTGCTCTTCTCGATTCGCTTGGGATTGTGCCCCCAACTTCTTATCAAAGACGAAAAGACGTAAGTTGTCAGGTGTAAGATAGAGATGAAGATATCTCTCGATCGCTTCCGGAGCAAAGTCATAGACCAGATGACTCCCTGCTAAGACTTCCTCAGGTGTATAGTAGTAAAGGCCTATAAAGAGAAAAAGAAAGAAAGAAAGAAAGACGAGAGAGACACGATAAGAGCCATAGAAAGGAGAAGAGACAGACTGACTGGCTCGTTACAGGTGAATAAAAAGATATAGGCATAGGAAGAAGATCAAAGATGGACGGACAGACAGATAAATAGATCAACATAGATTGATAGATTAACGATAGATGATAGATAGATAGATAAAACAAGGAAAGGCAGACTGGAGATAGACACTAGCTGTCCGAGTGTATCCCCCGGCTTCAGGCTTACGGATAGATCAATAGATAGATAGATTAAAGATAGATAGATAGATTAAAGATAGATAGATAGATAGATAGATAGATAGATAGATAGATAGATTAAAGATAGATAGATAGATTAAAGATAGATAGATTAAAGATAGATAGATTAAAGATAGATAGATAGATTAAAGAT
>NW_027154603.1:0-206 GCF_002600585.1 Cystoisospora suis
CTTCCGGTGGCTGCGCTCGACTTGTGATCCGTCTGCTCGCTCTATTTTGAAGGGTTGCTCTTCTTTGCGCCAGTCCTTGGCTAGAGGAACCTTCTTTTGCTTCTCCGACCCTTGTTTGGGTTTCTGGGAAGTCGTCTTGACCTCGCTCTCGTCGACCCGTTCCTGGAGTGGTTCGTCTTGCGGCTGATTTGCGGGTCCCGTTGAGG
>NW_027154603.1:728-984 GCF_002600585.1 Cystoisospora suis
TGGAGGAGTATTTCGTCCTCTAGGGGTAGGTCTTCAGGTTCCTGGCCTGTCTGGCTCTTCCCTGTGCCCTTCTTGGCGTTGGTTCGCTTAACCACACCTTGAGCCTCCTGCGGCTCCAGCTCCTGGCTGGCGCTAATCTTGGCCTTCTCGGCCCCCCAGGCGCTCCAGGGCCCCCAGATGATGCCAACGTGCCCCAGACGTTGGTTCATCCTGCCGGGTTTGTGCGGGGTTCTCCTGTTAGCCCCCTGGCTAGCTC
>NW_027154604.1:0-3760 GCF_002600585.1 Cystoisospora suis
TTGTAAAATCCTGACAATGTTGGCCCGTTGGAATCTCTCAAAGACGGCACGGAGCCTTCGTAAGTGCTCATTAAACTCTTTCGAGAAAATATTCACGTCGTCAAGATATACGAGAGCTTGCGTCCACTTGATGCCCCCCAACACGCTGTGCATCAATCGTTGGAATGTTGCAGGTGCATTACTCAAACCAAACGGCATCACATTGAATTCGTACATGCCAGCATGGGTAGTAAATGCAGTTTTTTTCCTATCCTCCGGCGCCATGGGTATCTGCCCGTACCCCGCGGCCATGTCCAGTGTGGAGAAGCACGTCGACCCCTGTAGCGTCGTGAGGAGGTCGTCGATCCGCGGCAACGGGTACACATCTTTCACCGTCATCTTGTTTAATTCTGAATAATCCACGCAGAACCGCCATTCCCCCTCTTTCTTCGGGACAAGGACAACTGCGCTGGACCACGGCGAGCTGCTTGGTTCTATGATGCCTTGCTTCTGCATACTCTCGATCTCCTTGGCCACTATCTTCCTCTCCGCTGGCGATTGTCGGCTTGCAGCGGTGCAGCAAGGCCTCGCGTTTTTCCTGTAGGGATTGTGGCCTCGAGGCCCTTGATCCTTGTAGGTGGGTCCCCGGAGAGCCTGAAAATAGTTCTGAGCTCTTCTAACAATGACATTAGCTGCTGATACTCCTCAGCTGTCCTATGTTTCTGGGTAAGTTGTGGGGATGGAATCTCTCCTACCCAGTCTAGGCTGCTCTCTTCTGTTTGAGTCCGCTCTGCTTGCTCCCGCGGATATACGTTCTCCGCTTTTTGACCCTCACCGCATTCCTCTGCCCGTGCCACTATGGTACCCTTTGTGATGCGGCACGGGTGAGCCGAGAAATTCCTCACCAACAACCGTGTGACTTCCCCTTCGCTATATCCATGAGCCATTATAAAGCGTCGAGCATGGCCCCCAGCGGCGTTGAAAGGAGCTACATAAGCAGGCCGTGGCAGGCCTTCTATTCTTCTGACGTCCACTAATGCCTCGCTTCGTCCCGGCACTACCACTGTAGAGCGGGCTCTAAGGAGGTACCTATTCTCTTGTCTATCAAGCAGCGGCACCACCACCTCCGGGAAATCCGCAAATCTGACACACCTGGAAATGCGATCGATGAGCAGCTTCGCTAAGAACTGGAAGCCAAACCGTACAATAACGTCCTCTGTCGTTCTACCGACCACGAACACGGTGTCCCTGACTGCCACTGGCCCTATCCGAAACAACACCTCCGCCATCCCTAGTAATGGTATTTCGCCTTGGTCCTGGCTGAAGCCTCGCATGCTTCTGTATCCTACCGGATCAAAGGTCACTCCGGCGTCCTGTAGTCGCTGGGCCACCCCCTTTCCAACTATGCTCTCGTCGGCGCCTCTATCAAGAAGCATCCTGACTCTGAGACCCTCAAGAGAACCCCACACCCTTGCGGTGGCGCGATATGATTCGTGCAACTGCCCTGACGGCCAATGAGGTTGCTTCTCTCCTGTTCCCAAGTGGGCCGACTCAAGAAAGGAAACTTTCTTCGGAGTGCTCCCCCGAACTAATGCTTTCGCTGCCTCTCCGCTGGGGCTGCGTGGGAACCGCCTCGCTTGGTTACTTACCGGCTGTCGACTTTCCACTCGGAAGGGGCTTCTCGAACGGTCGCCCGCTGCGAGCCGCCTAGAGCGGGTCGCAAAGCTCGGAGTTGCACATTCTACTTCCTCATGCCCGAACCCTCTGCAGTTTCGACATTGCTTTTGGTCCCTAAACCAACACTCTCTCGCATCGTGGCCCCTTTTCCTACAAAGTCTACACTCTGCTTTCTCAAGCCATCGTTGCTCCATCGACCGCCCGCTAAGGTGCGGACAATTCCTCGACCAGTGGTCATCCGCGCCGCATGTGAAACACTTGTTGAATCTCGGTGCAGAATGAGCTGTTACTAAAACTCCCGGCGGCGTGGATACCTTGTTGCTGTTACCGGATCTTCTTTCATGTAACTGTTCACTCAAAATAAAGGCTTCGGCCCGCGTTTGAAGCTGCTCCAGTGATAAGTTGTTAATGTCACCGTTAGCCACTACCGGATGGATCAATCGAGCCGGAAGCGCGTCCAGGTAGGCGCTCCGTAGGGTCTCTTCGTCCCAGATTGCTGTGGGCTTCCCAAGCTTCTCGCACATTTTCATTTGTAAGCACCGCAAGTTAAGGAGATACCCTCTCATTTGGGAGGCGCTGATCCACATATTCCTTAGATCGTCCAGCTTCCGTTTGTAATACCCCAGCGGATAATTACCGTACACCGGGTGATGCACAATTAGTTGATCTCTTACTTTTTCGTACCTGGGTCCTTCGCCGGAGAACAGTGGCGGAATTTCTCCATGATACTGGTCCGGCAAATACTTCAGTAAAGCCTTAACCTTCCAGTCATCTCCTCTACTCGGAAAGTCCCCTTTTGTCTCAAGGTGGATAAACCACTCCTGGGGATCCGTATCCGCATTCACGGGGTAAGCGGGCATTGGCTCCAGATGTATCTCGATCGAGAGAGTGGGCCCTCTCTCCATTCTACCACGCTGCTGACTCTCTAAGAGCTTTTGCTCTACTTCCTCCGTCAGCTTCCTAAGCAATTCAATTTCCGTGGCGGAGCGCTCCTCTTTCTGTACCAACTCCCGTAGTCGTCTCTCCATTCTTTTCTCTGTGCTCCTCATATCCGCCAGAACCTCCAACATCGTCTTCCCTAGTTGCTCCTGTACTGCCGTTTCCGCCGTGCCAGTCGGCGGTTCGGGAGCCGGAGGAGTCGAAGGTACATTATTCTCTGTTGCCCCGTCCTCGAGCGGAGCGCTACAGAGACGCCTCCGGCGGCCGGGGCCGGCATTCCCCCGCCGCGGCATCCTGGATGTCGCTATGCCCTCTTTCACCACTAAAAATCCCTGCCGCCGCAGAAAAGGCAAAAAGAAAGACACTGAACGAAGTTTAAGACCCTAATATTACCCTGTCGGACAGAACCCCACTTCTGACACCAAAAATGTTAGCCGCAACGGCACACTTAGTTAGTCCTTAGTGGGTTACTGTCCGCCGCAAGGGGGCTCATTAGTTGTCAACGTCAACAGAGTTCATCTCGTACCACGGACACTCCGGAACCACCTGGTCCTGGCGTGTCATGTGGGACCCTTTGGTGCGCATTTCAGTTCGGAGAAAGTCCATGGTCAATTGAGGCGCCGGTACTCGTGGCCAGCGATGAGGGAGGACATACAAAGAGTTTTAGAGGGGTGCTTGTCGTGCGCCAGGAGGAAATCGGGGAGCCCACGACAAACTTTGGTGCCGGCGAGACCTACCGCGCTGCCCAAACCAGGACTTTTTCATACATGGGCAGTGGATGCATACGGGCCCTTAAGCCCAACCTGCAGGGGGAACGCGTATATTCTCGTGTTGATCGACCACTTCTCAAAGTGGCCAGAGGTAGTACCCGTCTGCAGTGTGACGGCAGAAACCGTAGCAACAGTGCTCGTTCATACACTAATATGTCAGTATGGTTGTCCCACCGCGTTGGTGACGGACAACGCGAAAGTGTCCGACTCCCATCTCATCCAGGAGCTTGCATTCCGCTGGGGGGTTCAGAAGTTGCGAATCACCCCGTACAACCCCCAGGCCAATGGGATTGTGGAGAATTTCATGAGGACCTTGGGTGATTCGCTAGCGTGCTTGCTTCTGGAAAAGGGCGGGGAGTGGGATACCTATTGTTCGGCGGTAGCCTTCGCCTACC
>NW_027154604.1:3932-4174 GCF_002600585.1 Cystoisospora suis
GAGAGGGTGATTCATGAGCGTGTGGATAGCCATCGGGACAAACTAAACGCGGGGGACTTCGCGTTGGTTCAGTTAACTAAATCTGACCGGGTTCGGGGTTATTCGAAATTAGCCGCGAGGTTTAGCGCGCCTCACCGGGTGGTAGCTTCTCACAATGAAGGTGCGTTTTTCGATGTCTTAGATTTGCAGACAGGTGCGGTGCGAAGACTCAGTCATCGCCTTTTGAGGAAGTTTACACCGTC
>NW_027154605.1:0-5001 GCF_002600585.1 Cystoisospora suis
ATAAATTGCCGCTTGGTTTCCTTATCTCGGCATGATCTGGTCGCTCTGGCATCGGTGCGTTCTCACAGCGATCGTCATTCTTAAAAATAGGGCAATATTTGATGACGATCGGGGCAGGATTGTAAAATCCTGACACCGAGGAGCTCCTCTCGAGCGGAAAGTCGACAGCCGATCAGTAACCCAGCGAGGCGGTTCCCACGAAGCCCCAGCGGAGAGTCAGCTAGAGGATTAGCTCCTATGAGCAGTCCGGAAAACGTTTCCTTTGTTGAGATGGCCAGCATGGAGATAGAAGGGAAGCAACCCCATTGTCCCGATGAGGAGAAGCGTGAATCATATCGCGCCAGCGCAAGGGTGTGGGGCTTGCTCGGGGGTATCAGAGTCAGGATGCTTCTTGATTCGGGAGCCGACGAACGCTTAATTGGGAGGGGGGTAGCTCACCGGCTACAGGACGCAGGAGTAACCATTGATCCGGTAGAAGACAGAAGCATGCGAGGGCTCAGCCAGGACCAAGGCGAGATACCATCGCTAGGTATGGCGGAGATGTCGATGCGGACAGGACCAGTGGCTGTCAGATATACCGTATTCGTGGTCAATAAAACGACAGAGGACGTTATTGTACGGTTGGGCTTCCAGTCCCTAGGGAAGCTGCTTATAGACCCCATCTCCAGGTGCGCTAGATTTGCAGATTTTCCTGAAACAGTGGTGCCGCTGCTTGCCAGACAAGAAAATAAGTACCTCCTTAGGGCCCGAAACCGTGTTGCACGGCGCCAAGTCGACAATCACCAGCGGAGAGAAAGATAGTCGCCAAGGAGATCGAAAGTACACAAAAGCAAGGCATCATAGAACCAAGCACCTCGCCATGCTCCAATGCCGTTGTCCTAGTCCCAAAGAAGGAGAGTCGCGATTCTGTGTAAGCTACTCGAAATTAAACAAGCTGACCGTGAAGGATGTATACCCGTTGCCGCGGTTAGACGACCTCCTCGAAACGGTACAGGCGTCGACCTGCTTTTCAACACTGGACATGGCCTCTGGGTACTGGCAGATACCCATGGCGCCGGAAGATAGGTAGAAAACAGCGTTCACCACCCATGCTGGATTGTATGAATTTAATGTGATGCCCTTCGGCTTGAGTAATGCCCCAGCAATTTTCCAACGGTTAATGGACAGCTTGCTGGGGGGGATTGAATGAACACAAGCTCTCGTATACCGTGACGATGTGATAATTTTCTCGGAGTTTGAGGAGCACTTACAAAGGCTCCGCGCCGTCTTTGAGAGGTTTCAGCGCGCCAACCTCAAGCTGAATCCGAGGAAGTGCGGATTGGCGTTGCCCGAGATTGTTTATTTAGGGCACATAGTCAGTGAGAAGGGGCTCCGGCCAGACCCAGCAAAGACAATGGCGGTGCGCGACTACCCGGCCCCGCAAACCACTCGGGAACTCATACGGTTTTTAGGTCTGGCAGAATCCTGCCGCAAATTCATTAAAGGGTTCTCCCAGATTGCTGCACCCCTCTTCGCCCAGGTCGCCGGGAACAAGATCAACAGGACCCCTGACTGCGAAAGCGTTTTCAGATTACTTAAGGAAAAGTTGGTGACAGCCCCGTTACTTCACCAACTCGAGCCAGATCTACCCTTTACCATTGACTGCGACGTCTCAGCTCAGGGGTCGGTAGCCATCTTACAACAACAGGTACCGGGAGAGGCGACCCCACGAGTGATTGCGTATGCTAGTCGAGTCTTCAGCCCAACCGAGAAAAAGTAGAGCGCAAAGGAGTTAGAAGCTCTAGCGGTCATTTACAGCCTTGCAGAATTCCCGGGTTACGTGTTAGGGCAGGCGTGTATAGTGCGCTCTGATCACGGTTCTCTAAGATGGCTGCAAGCGGCAGAAAACAAACACTTCTCTCGCTGGGCCCTACGTTTACAAGAGTTCGATTTCAAGTTTTAACATCGGGAAGGGGAGTCAACAAGCTCATGCCGATGAGCTATCGCGACAGCCCGTAACGCCCAGTCAGTCCATCGAGTTATGGGTAAGGAGCCCAGCGACATCTTCCCCGACTACGCATTCGCTTCAGTGGCGTCTCCGGTGCCGGTTGATGAACAACATGGGGAACACCGGAAGGTACCGTTGCGGGACAAGGCGAGCTCTACCATTATCGCAGAAGAACAACGCGATGAGGATAGTCGCGCACTGATCAAGGCGGTACGGACTGGCGATGAGGTTTCAGCTCCCCGTTGGTGGCAGCTGCTCCCGAGGTTCTGGAGAGGTCGGTATCTAGTACACGACAGCGTACTCTACAAGCAGGGGACTAATAACTCTATTCGGATTTTTGTGCCGCGAACACTCCGAAATCATCTGATTTTCGCGTGTCATGTCGGCCACTTTGTTGCACCTTTTAGCGCAGAGAAAGCGGATGGCCAACTGAAGCGCCGATATTCGTGGCCAGCGATTTGGGAAGACATACAAAGAGTTTTAGAAGAGTGCCTGTCGTGCGCTAGGAGAAAGTCTGGAAGCCCGCGACAAACGCTAGTGCCGGGAAGGCCTACCGCGTTGTCCAAGCCAGGACTTTTTCATACCAGGGCACTAGACGCGTACGGAACCTTAAGACCAACGTGCCCGGGAAAAGCGTATATTCTAGTGTTGATCGACCACTTTTCAAAATGGCCGGAAGTGGTGCCCGTCGGCAGCGTCACAGCAGAAATCGTGGCAACAGTGCTCGTTCATAGATTGATATGTCAGTATGGTTGTCCGCGGCGTTGCTGAGGGACAACGCTAAGGTGTTCGACTCTCAACTCATTCAGGAGCTGGCGTTCTGTTGAGGGGTTCAGAAATTGCGGATAACCCCGTATAACCCCCAAGCCAATGGGGTAGTAGAGAATTTCATGAGGACATTAGGTGATTCTCTGTCGTGCTTGTCTCTGGAAAAGGGCGAGGAGTGGGATACCCATTGTTCGGCGGTAGCTTTCACCTACCGTACCAGCGCCCGATCGACTACAGGTAATTTACCTTACTACGCGGTGTATGGCATCGACCCAGTCCTACCCGTGGATAGGAGGTTAGACACCCACGACACCGTAGTTCCGCCTTCGCTGCTAAGCCGGGTTGAAAAACCACGGAAGCTGAGATCGGAACTATTCAATAAGCTGAATGATAGAGTGATTCCTGAGCGTGTGGATAGTCATCATGACAAGCCCACCGCGGGGGACTCGGCGTTGGTTTAGTTAGCTAAATCTGATCGGGGTCGGGGTTCCTCGAAACTAGCCGCGAGGTGTAGTGCATCTCATCGTGTGGTAGCCTCGCACAATGAAGGTGCGTTTTTCGATGTCTTAGATCTACAGACAGGTGCGGTGCGAAGACTCAGTCATCCACTTCTAAGGACATTCATTCCGTCCGTCCTCACCCCGGAGGTCACTCCCGATCCATATCTCGCGGACCTGTACTTGCCAATGGCTAAAGGAGCGGAGCGAGACCACGGCCAGAGCGGGGACGCGAGTGAGTCAATGTCCCGTCGGACGGACGGTCGGCGAGAGCAGTCGGAGATCGACACTCAGTGATTAGCCCAGAGTGGCAGCCTGAGTAGACGCGGAAGTGAAGGGACACTCGATGGACTAAGCCGGGAGGGCAGCCTGAGTAGTCGGAGAAGGAAGGGACACTCATGGACTAGCCCAAGGTGGCAGGCCGAGGATACTCACGTGCAAGCGATGTTGGACCGCGAAAGTGCCTGCACCTTGTTGCAGAATCTCGGTTTTTTTCCAGGCTGTATTCCTGGCTCTTCTTCGGTCGGTTCCGATTCCCCGTAACTACTTGGTGCGTCGGGGAGGACGATCGCGTTGTTTGCAATGCGAAACTACGCTTGGCAGGGCCCAGCTGTGCAAGGCTCGTTGTTTATGTTGCCAGGAATCTGACGCCAGCAGCTCTCTCCGGTTTTTCGTGCATTAGGAATGTCTCAGTCCACCACGGCTGAATCTTTTCAACTCACGGTACAGTGTAACAGGACGTTGGGGAGAGGAAGGTCCAAAGGAACTGTCCACCCAAGCACTTTTGCACGGAAAAGGTTGACATTTCGCTACCACACCACACGCGTGCAGGGAGAATATTGATACTTCTTGCTGCACGTGTATCATATACTCTCCTTCCCTTGCCCGTCTTGCACTTTTTCCCTTCGCCTGCCTGCTGATTTTTCTCCTGGAAGCGGGTTCGCTCTTTCTCTAGTGATTGGATTCTCTCCCTTTCTGACACGCTACTTCCCGCGCTTTCTAAGGCGCTTTTTTTCTCTCTCTCATTCGGGCTATCTCTGTCTTGCTCCACTGCTCTTTCCGTTTCTCTGCCGAGTAGGCTCGCGTTCTCTCTCTCGTGAACTCTACTCCGTTCTCTCGCATAGACTGCCTTCCTTTCTCTCACTTAGGCTTGCTGTCTCTCTCCTAAACCGGCTTGCTTCGCAACGCCTAGTGTTCCCCGTCCGAGTTTTCCTTGCACTGCAAAGGGATAGTTCTGACGCAACTAGTCCTCTTGCACAGGTATGTTTGTTCATGGCGCGTCGCGCGTCTGGGCGGGGACTGTTTGCGTATGGCGTTTCGCTGTCCAGCCGCGACCCGTGTGTGTGGACTTGCGGCCGCCAGCTTCCGTTCCGCGGCTCGGCTTGCATTCGCGGGGTGCTCAGTCGTACCGCCACCGACCGGACTCTCCACTGGCTGGAAATCTGCAGGTTTGCCCACTGCTTCCCTCTGGCTGTGTGTGGCTTTTTTTCGCTTCGAAACCTCACGCGCTTTTCCTCTCTTGTCTTGCTCTGCCATGGGTATTTGCCAATACCCAGACGCCATGTCCAGTGTACTGAAACAAGAGGCCCCTTGAAGGGCACAGGAGGTCATCGATTCTCGGCAANNGTCCGTATAATTGACACAGAATCTCCATGTCCCGTCCCTTTTCGGTACTAACACCACTCTGCTTGACCACGGTGAGGAGCTAGGTTCGATTATGCCCTGCCTTTTCATCTTTTCAATTTCTTT
>NW_027154606.1:0-193 GCF_002600585.1 Cystoisospora suis
CTTTTGAGGAAGTTTACACCGTCTGTCCTTTCCCCGGAGGTCATTCCCGATGCGTACTTCGCGGACCTCTACTTACCGAAGGTGAAGGGATCGGAGCGGGAGCTCACCCAAAGTGCGGACGCTTGCCAGCCAACGTCCCGGCAGACGAACGGTCAGCCCGTAAAGACGCAGATCGACACTCATGGACTAGCCC
>NW_027154606.1:786-913 GCF_002600585.1 Cystoisospora suis
GCAGCCTGAGTAGTTGGAGAAGTGAAGCAACACTCAGTGACTAGCCCAGGGTGGCAGCCTGAGTAGTTGGAGAAGTGAAGCGACACTCAGTGACTAGCCTGGGTGGCAGCCTGAGTAGTCGGAGAAG
>NW_027154607.1:0-4105 GCF_002600585.1 Cystoisospora suis
GCTCACGCAATCTCTCTTGCTTGTATCCATCCCGGGTAGCACACATTTTTCCTTTCCTTTCATCTCCGGTGTCTGTCTCGTCTCCTTGCGCCCCCCCGCCCCCCCGAAGAGCGGCCGTCTCCCCTCACAGACGTTGATTTGTTGTGTGCGGTAGACTCTTCATCTCTCTGTCTAGGACGTCTTCTAGTCTGCCTTTCCGTTCTTCTTTCTCTTTTCTCTCTCGAGTGGTTCTGCATGGAGAAGAGTTTAGTCGGGATTTAGTAGATTTCTTTGTCATGTGTTTAGAATGAAAGAACGACGTCTCCCTGGTGCTATCATCCTTATTATGACCGGGGGGGTCCCAGAGACATAGTGCATGTTTTCCCTAGGCCTTCTTGGCTAGTCGCTTGGTAGGATGTCTTCTGGGGGGGGACTGAGTTAGAGGCTGCGTGGCGGGTGATTCATGGTTAGCCGGAACGCTAGGTAGACACGGTGTCTAGACCCGTCAAGGCACAACTACAGCTTGACACTCTTTTCGACTCGTCAGTAAAAGTCGCTTTTTCTCGTCCTTTGCCAGTGGGAATCTGAGAGCTAATACATCGCGGGTGAGAGGGAAGAAATCTCTATATGTGATGCGTATATTTACTAGAGATCTTTCGGTGTCTACTGGACTCTTTATCTCTTTCTCATACCCGTCCCAGGATTCTCTGTATCAACCGTTCTATTCTCTTTACCTTTCATTCTTCTTATCTAGAGGAAGCAAGGACAGCCTAATCACTCCTGACAACTGGTAGAAGAGACGACGTCCTTTTCTTTGCTGCTAGACCTGAGTAGAGCTGAAAATGGAATCTTTCAAGAAAGAAGAGGCCCTTCACAAGGGTGCCGCTCATTTGGAATCTTGCTGTCTGTCTAGCCTGAAAAGAAGAGAAAGAAAAGGGACAAAGAAATGGCCGTACCATGAGTTCAGGGGCTCCAGGTACTGAGCTCACAGGTATCGATAGATGTATGATAGATGGATGGATAGGCAACGGGTAGATAAATAGATACATAGAGAGTGAATAGATCCACTGGGAGGGAGGAGGGACAGGCAGATAGATGGATGGATGGAGATCGACAAGTTTGTATAGGTACATCGAAGGAGAGATAGAGGGGTAGATCGAGATCGGCAGATACGTACAGAGGAATAGTTGTAGGTAGAAAGAAAACAGTTGCAGAAGAGTTACTTCTTACTGATAGGAGGTCACTTGAATAGATAGAGACAGCTGAATGGATAGGCCGAGGTAGGCGAATACATGGATACACTCGTCGATAGGGGCGCTGGAGAGGATCATGGGAATGTACGTAGAGAGGTAGAGAGAGATAGATAGATATATAGCTGGCTAGCCTGCCAGATAGCTAGATCTATGAAAACTAGAGACGGTAAGTGTCCTGGTGTCGATAACTCGATCGCTTCACTTTCGATTGTCCCGGGGGAGAGTCAGAGGTCTTGCTTGGACGACTTGTCCATCTCTAGACTGTACAGAGTGTTGCTAGCTACGCTTCTTGATGGTAGACAACCCCGACCACAGTACGAGAGTCGCTAGCTGGACATGGCGCTAGCCATACATAGTTCGGAAACTGAAAAGAAATAGACGAGGGTCTCGATCCGTCAACAGTAGGAGAAAGGAACGAGAGACGTCTTCGCCGACGACTCCCTTGAGGTATAGGAGAGAAGAAAGAGAAATTTTTCTTTGAAGAGCGAAAGAAGGACTGAGAAATGGGGTTCCCCAATGGATCCTTCTGTAATAACGAAAAGCCGCCCTGAGTTGAGACAGCTCGCTTAACTTCTGCCTGTATGGTTCGTTCTTCTCTCTCATACTTTGCTATTCCAATGGCCGATGAACGTCGGGGGCATCGTCGTTATATTATCCTTCTTCCAGAGATCTCAATACACAACTACTCATCAAGTGTGTGCTAAGGAGCTTCGATACAGTCGCAAAGATGTCTGGATGAGAATCTCTCTTTCAAGCAAATCTAACGTTCTGACAGGTCTCTTCACTGCCTGTTCATCTATCTCCTCCTCGTCGTTCTACTGCTGGCTTCGGTAGAACGGCGAAAGAGCTGGGGGAGTTGAATAGAGAAGCAAGAGAAAGAGAGAGGAAGAACACGAAGGGTAGAGATGGATAGGAGGCGAGAAGACAGCTCGAATCTCCGATTGCTATCTTAGGGTGAATGTGTGAACAGACATCGTAGAAAGGAAAAGTAGAGCGGACGGGGAGAGGAGTTGCTATCTCCGTAGATTTGAAGGTAGATTTGACAGGTATAGAGACAGATAGATAGATAGAGCGCCGGGGTACAAAGATAGATGCATAGACAGGAATGAAGAATAAGAATCGTGAAAAAGGAATGGGTGTACTGAGAGTGGAACGGCTCTGAAAGATAGGAAGGAGTAACAGACATCTGCATGTAAAGAAATCCCCAAGAGACATTTTGTCGCATGGGGCCTCTAAAGTCACGACAACGACACAAATTCACCCTTCTCGTAATCTTAAGAGATAGATTTATTCTTTTCTTCTTCCTCCTTTTTCGTCTCTCTCTTTGCCTTTAGAACGAAGAAACCGAAGACCCGCAAACACACATGGATATAGATGCACCGAAGAAGAAGAAGATCCATCTTCGTCTCTCTATCTGTCTCACTTAAATCTTTCCAGTCGGTCTCCTTCTTCTTCTTCTTCAGCTCGAAAGAAAGAGAAACCTAAGAACTTCTTCTCTCTTGTATTCCGCCAAACATTTCATCTGAGCTAATGACTTCTTTACTTCTTCTGGGAGAGCTCTCTTTCGTTCATCCCTTTCTCTCGTGTCTATCACTCTCAATTCTCTTCTTCTCTCATCAGCGGCATCTAATCTTTCTCTTTCTTTCCTCCCTGTCTCAGAGAACGTAAAATAGAAAGACAGTGAGGAGGTACCACATCCCCAAGTCAAGAAAGAAACTCCCTCTTCTTCGTCTTCTGATAGAAGCCGCGGGGGAAGGCGTTTCTGAGAAGCCTAAATCGTACGAAGACGCTACTTGTATATCACCACGAAATCTCCTCGGGAAAAACTCCAAGTCATTGTATGAATGAGAAATTCGCAACTTTCTCTCTCTCTCTCTCTTTTCCTCCTGGGAATGATGTCTCGAGTGAGATTGCTAGCAGAGATTTGTGAGCCGGGACAGAAAGGCTATAGTAGACAAGAAAAGAAGAGATTAGGGAACAATTTTGGCCACCAAGAAGGTGTCTTTCTCTCGGTAGAAAAGAACTAGAGAATGAAACTTGGAAAGGGTCGGTAGGACTCCCTACCTGACTCGATCAAAAGCATCTTTTCTTCGTTGACGGATAGAGATGACCCTTTTTACTCTGTATCCACTTGAATAAGAGATTTCCAGTTGAGTTGGGTAGAAAAGAGTTACAGAACTAGAAAGAACTTCTTTGTCTTCTACTACTCCTACGATTCCTATGCCCCTAGTATTGCTCCTCTCTCTTTACTACCACACCTTTCTTCGGTACGCCACTCTCCTTATCAATCTATCTATCTATCTGACTTCAACCCATTATCTATCCTTGATCTATCTATCTGTTGTTAACCTATCTGTCTATCGTCTATCTTCAGTCTTTTCTCTTGTTCGATCGCATGGCTTGACTCGTCTTTCAGGAGATCTCCTTTTCATCCTCCTCTTNNCTATCGATCTATCTATCTATCTCCTTTTGATTTGCCTATCGATCTTTAACCTGTTTATCCCATAGTGGTTTTCCTTCTGATGACCCACTTTCCTAACTTTCGTTCATTCAGGAAACCTTTTGCCTTTCCTCCTGAAACGTTTTGTATCTTTCATCTCGATGTTTCTCTTCATCTCTTCNNAGAGAGATAGCAAGCGGTCTCCTGTCATGCAAAGGAGAATTGCACTCCCACATACAGTCGCTACGGAAATTTGAAATCCCTCCATGGTAGTGCTGCTTGGGCTAGTGAGCCATCGCTGGAGTGATCGAGGTGCCATCATAGCAATTTGAAGTCGTTAAAAGGCCGTAGTTAGAAACTCAATATCAGGCGGCTAGCGGCAGATAAACTAGGAAGGGAGGTGTAATAGCCGCACACTCCCCAACGCATGCAG
>NW_027154608.1:0-658 GCF_002600585.1 Cystoisospora suis
CACATGCACATAGACAGGCGTCTATCTACGCATGTCTCCACACGAAGGGAAAGCGTCGTCGTAGTAGTAGTAGAGGATGTAGTTGTATAGAATCCTTTTTTCCTGAGAGAAGACCCCAAGAAAGAGAGAAGAACTTCTTCTTTTCTCTTCGAAACCCATGAGACCGATTTTCTTTTCTAGCTCTTCGAAGCTTGAGCTGCTGTGGCTTTCTTCTTCTTTGACTCTGGAACAAAGTGCAACCATCTATTCACGATAAATTCCAAAACGCCCGCTTCAACTCCTACGACCGAAGTAAAGAGATAGGGGCCTACACTTAAGGTAAGAGAGAAGTACTGAGGCATAACCGTCGTCTCTTGGAGTCCTCCTCCTTCCCTCCTCGTAGTGCTCTTCACCTCACTCTCTTTCTCTCTCTTTGTCGCTCCCCCCCCCCCGACGAGGATCCCTGGGATTTTTCCTGAAGAGGACGGAGCTTTAGCTCGAATTGCTGGCTTACAGATGCCTTCCATCGCTTTATCTAAGGCCTGCATAGCAGGGGATGAAGAAGAAGAGTCATCGTCAACCGCTTCTTGAGAAGAAGATTCGAGAGAGAAGTGCTTTGGCATTGGAAGAATATCTTCAGAGGGCCACGTCTCAAAGAAAAGAAACACCCCTGGAGCTA
>NW_027154608.1:742-16730 GCF_002600585.1 Cystoisospora suis
AGAAAGAGTGAGAAAGAAAAGATGAAGAAGTTACTGACAACAGTGAATGAGAGAGAATGAAAAGAGAAAGAGAACAAAAGAAAGAGAGACAGGAAAAGAGAGAAAGAAAAGAGGATAAAAACGATCAACGAGATCAAAAGTGTAGACAGATGGGGTTCGTCAGTTCTTCTTGTAAGTACGGAGGCATGCGCCTCATGGATTTGAGAGAAGTTTCTATCATTATGTAGGGACCATAAATCATATCTATCAAGTATAGAGATAAAATGAATCTTTTCTCCTTCTTCGCCCTGTTGGTTAGCTGTAGATACACAGGAAGAAGAGTCCTCGTGACAGGCCCTACAGGTTGAAACGGTCTCTAGAGATACAGAAGCTAATCGTATACAGAGGGGGAGAGACGGAGACAACTACATACATACAAACACTGTGCATCCATGCGCACATACATACATCTACACACATGCATACATCTACACACATGCATACATATACATACACACATACATATTCATACACACGAATAAGAAAATTGGGTATGTATGTATATATATCTCTACGACGTCTCTACATGGTATGCTTCGGCCATTCCCTTCATCCTTTCTCTATCCACCCGGAGGCCTGTCTGTAATGGCAGTCGTAGCTATTCTAACAAGTCAATTGCTTCAAGATACAAGAGGAAAGGCGACGAAAAGAAAAGCCTCCAGTCTCATTAGTACTATTGTGCTACTAGGGGTAGCATAATTCGCCTCCTTCTCCTTCTTCTGCTCCTCTTATGGTTCCTCTGGTCCTTACTCGACATGATTGAAGTCTTCTATAACGAAGTGAGAAGCGACTTCATTCTTGAGAGGAATACAGCCATCTACGTATCTCCAAAAACGTGTATCTGCGCAGAGTCGATCCGTCGCTTCAAATCGATCTAAGGATGGAATGTACGGGGCTAAGTCAGGCTCCTGCTTGGTCGGCATGGCTGTATGAGAAACGGATCCAAATGCAAAGAAGAAGAGAAGAGGAAAGGGCGGTTTTGCCTTCAGGTGAGAAGAGAGATGGAAAGAAAATTTGAAGGAGAAAAGAAAACGTTAAGATCTTTGTGTAAGATGAAGCTGATGAGAAGAGAGAGGAAGAGACAGGAAGAGATAGCAGTCTTGTAGTGAGTTCATATAACATGAGAGACACCATGGAGACAGGGGAGAAGAACGCAAGGTGTGGGGTGAGGGATTGGATAGAGGGCCTCAAACATGAGGAGTATGAGAGGCTCTACTATCTCTCCATCTATCTCCAATTATCTATCTATCTCTCTAAATATACACTGATGTGTATAGATAGATATCTGGAGGTAGATGGACCGATCAATATATGATCGCGGGGGGGGAGCTGTCGTGCGTATGTGCGGCATTGTGAAGAGAGATAAAGACGAGGTGAGAAGAGGAAATCTCATGGAAAGGCTTCTTCATTCATTCACTCGAGTCTTGTGCCACATCTTCTATGTGAGATGTATAACTAAGTGACTTCACGCTGGGGTGAGGAGGTGTACATACATCCACCTGAGAAGATTCAACAAGACAACGCCTTTTGAAAAAGGATGAAGTTTCATTTCTTCTCTTCTTGATTCGTATGATTCTCAGAATCTCATTCATTTAGAAATCCTTTTTCCCTCTCTTTCTTTCTTTCTTAATTCATTCACTGTATGACGACCATTCAGATCTTTCTATCTGATCGTCTGCACTTCAATCACGAAACCGTACGGTTACTCTTCTTCTTCTTCCTTCTCGTGTATGTACAGACCTATCCATCTCCGTATGTGCACCTCATCATCCATGATCCAGCATCTTCTTTCTTGTGTCTTCACGTCTCTCTGCTCGCTCAATTGATCCTCCCTCTCTGACATGTAGACAGAAGTAACTTCTTCCCCCCTGTCGAGATACAACTATTCCTTCAAGAGCTTTCAGAGAGAAATGCATGCATTCTTTTCTTCTAGCTAGAGAATCAGTCTTCTATCACTCAATGAATGAATGGATGGAAAGAAGGGACATACACCAACTCTGCTATGACATACAGGTCTCTTATCGGTAAGACCTGCATTGATCTCCATCACGAAGACTTGCACGTGACGCATTCTTCCTCTTCTTCCTTGTCTGCACTCGGAGATCTAGCAGACGTGAGAGAAGTTCCACACTATCTTTTGCTAGGACTCCTAGAGTTATGTAAAGAAAGAAAGAAAGAACAAGAGTGAGAAAGAGAGAAAGAAAGGTGAGGTGTTAGTTTGATCAGTCTTCTTTTCCTTCTTACGTGCATTAGGTCCAGGGACATCGACGGGCGTTAGAGAGAAAGTGAAGACTGTATAGACGTCGCTGTATCGAGACTTCGTAAAGATCTGCGCTGAGAGCACGCCGTATGGCTCGAATTGAAAGATCTGCACTCACACAGCCAATCAATCAACCATACACAGAGACACAGAGAGAGAGAGAGACATAAAGATAGACATACACACAAAAGAAAAGAAGTCGAGAGAGAGAGAGAGAGAGAGAAAAACGAAGAGAGATAAAAACAACGAGAAAGGGAAGGAAGGAAAGAAAGAGATAAAAATGAGATAAAAGAAAGAAGGGCGTAAGTTTCCTGAACTCGCCTAAAGCCCTGTGACTGAGTTGTCCAGCTTCGCTAGGAAGATAGAGAGATATACATACACACTTACCTACATACAGAGAGACATCTACCTCTCTATCCACTCCGTACATACCTTTGATTTATTCGCACACAGGTATGATATATATATATAGAGAGAGAGAGGTGTACCTATATCTCCGTCTTACCAAAGTAGATGCATGCAATGAAGCGAATCTCTCCTCGAAAGAACAGGCTTCCCTCAGAGCCACCTATGTATACGTATCCACTCATACCATCAGATACATATATGTATATACATACATATCTATATATCTGTATACAGGGTTACTGACCCTCTTCAACTACCACACAAAAACAACGTGAGTGACGAGGCTGCTGAACATCTATCTATGTGTCTATCATATGTATCTACACACGATCTATCCTTAATCTGCCTATCTGTATACTTTAACCTACCTATCTTCAACCCCTCTATCTATCTATCTATCTATTTGTCCTTAGTCTATCTGACTATCCCCCTATCCGTAAACTGTCTGTCTCCAATCTCTCTGTAATTCATCCATCTATGTCTAATCTATCTATCTGTCTATCTTTAATCTGTCTATCCATCTGTCTTTCTATCTATCTATCTTTTATCTATCCAGCTACCTCTCTATCACTGATCTATCCATCTTCAATCTCTCTCCCTCAATCTATCTGTAGTCGAGCTATCTGTAGATCTATATGTCCGGAACGCGTGTAGACAGGCTTTTGTCTCTTTTACGTGTGTTTCTTTGTTGTCGCCTATTGAGAAGAATCTTCTTCTTTGTGTTTTCTCTCCTTACTCTTGAATGAAAGCAAGTGATGGAGAGTCTAGCAGCAGGTGTGCAGGAGTTGAAGAGAGATATCTTAAAAGGCAAAGGAATTCTGACGTCACAATTCGATGCTGCTGACTCCACAAGGACTGAAAGAAAGAAAGAGAAAGATGAGAAAGAGAGGACGATTGGATGAACGACGGACAGAAAGAAGGGCTGCGACGTAAGCCGTGAAGGAAGACATCAGAATTGGAGAATAAAGGGGCAGGGAAGAGAGAGACACAGAGACAGGGAGACAGCAAGACAGAGAGACGCTCAAGGCGTAGAATACCAAGGAACCAAAGACCACTCAGAGATATTCTAACAGAAGTCTGAAAGACATCTACCTCATATCTATCCACTGACAGACTGACGAGACGTCTCGTGATAAAGTCTAGGCCCGCGTGGGGGTGTGGGGCGTATACAGAATACACCACGGAAGGGAAAGAGCCTTTGTACAAGTGTAGAGAGAAAGAGAGGGAGAGAGAGAAGTAAAGAGAGATAAAGGTGAAAAGAGCCTCAGCCCGTGACTGTGATAGAAGATTTGCTTCGGACATTTCTCTCTCCTTCCACTCACTGAGGAATCCCCCCTCTCTATGGATTTCTATACAAGAGACAACAGAAGCTTCACGACACTCCTACATTATTCAGTCTAGAAATGTCAAACAGTTTCTTCCATTCATAACTAAAGGGGGCTTCAGAAACAGGTCGCATCATACCACACATGTATATCTATACATACGTGTATATATAGTTAGATAGAGATATACATATATGTGAACATGCATACGCATAGGCACACATATATCTACGTATAGCGTAGATCAACCGAGTGTAGGCCCGTATCCCTCTCTGACTGTGTTTCTCTCCCTTCGTGGAACAGAGGCCGTCCACCCTCCGTAGATGAAGAAGACCGTGGTGTAACTACACAGTCGACTGTCGAGGATTGTCTATTATAAGAGGTATGAAGAGGGGGTCTTTACTTGTTTCTAGACCGCCGAAGTCAGGATCTTTCTTCTTCTTTGTCGCCGTGTTAAGACAGCGAGATAATCTCTTCGTGAAGTCGATGCCTTTCGGTTCAGCGATGAGTCTTCCTGTCCGATCAATACGCGGGCCGTTCCCTTGCATGCGGGGAAGAAGAAATCTTGCATGTCCTTCTACTGCTCCTGTTGTAGCTTGCACGAGCTCTTCAAGATCTTCAGCTGTATATGGACCTGTCGCACTCGCTGATAAGGGTCGACCTGCGGAGATGATGGATGGAAAGAGGGACAGACAAACAGATATAGAGAGAAGGCCGGGGGAGACGGAAAGAAAGAAAGAAGGAAAGGGAAAACACGGAGATCTTTCTATCTCGGAAGGAGGCTTTCAATCAAAAGCCTACACATATATATAGATATATATATCTATGTATGATTCTCTAGATGTATACACAGATACTCGATGAAGGAGAGCAGTGGGTAGTGTAAATGGATATGTAGAAAAGCGGGTGAAAAGAAAGAAGCAGAAATAGTGGTCGGAGATATAGATATAGATGTTGAGATATATGAGCACATAGGATGCTTCGATCCGAAGAGAGAAGATAGAGGAGATGATGGACGCCGACAATCGAACCTCAACAACTCAACCTCCCCCCTTTCCATCGACGGTGAATCGATTTCTGTAGGACCACTCGATATAAACTCCTTATACTTTTACTAGCTACATAGATTAAAGATAGATTGCTAGATAGACTAAAGAGAGATAGATAGATTAAAGATAAATAGATAGATTGAAGACAGAGAGATTAGAGGTAGATAGATAGGTAGGAAAAGATAGACTAAAGATAGAAGCATTCTCTCTCATCTCTTTTCATCATTCACTTGGAGTCTTTTTTGTGCGTACTTGTTCTATTCCTTAGGGTGCTATAGCAGAGTTGAGGTTCCGGTCTTTTCCGAGGCGCTTTAACGGCCATAAGAGGAATGCTGTAGACAGGGGTGAGTTCTCGAGTTAGGTCTAAAGACTTGCTCCCCTTGACCGGAAGTAAAGAAGTAGAAGAAGAAGACGTGCGATTAGATGAAGGAAGAATGAGAGGAATAACATTCCCTCGATTCGTGCGGAGAGAGAGAAAGTGTCTCCCAGCCGAGAGAGGGGGGAGGGTAGCCTTTAGGATATTTCCTTGTCGACGGCATTGGGCTGCTGATCTTCTTCCATCTGAAGGGAGAAAGAGAAACAAAGAGAGGCAGCGAGATAAGAGAAAAAGAACAGACAGAGTCCGAGAAGATTGTATCCTTAAGAAGGAGGCAGGGTGAAGTCGTGGATGTGCTTCTCTCTCTCTTTCTCGGTCTCTCTATCTATATATGTATGGAGGGATGTCTATGAATGTAGAGCACAAGACGTAGTAGGTGGTGTTTCGAGGGGGGAAAAGAGGAGATCGCTACGAGGAGGAGAAGAGAGAGAAGGTCTGAAGAATGAATGAAGTGAAGAGAAAGAGAATAGATCAACTTGGAGAGAAACACACTCAAGGTCTTCAAGTGGAGAGGAATCCTATCTACGATGGCAACTACGGGTAAATTGATACATACCTCTATACAGCCTATATACATGCATATGTCTAAATATATGTCTACATATGTGTGTCTCAGCATTCAGTGTAGAAACCTATGGGGAGAATCTCGTGTAAGCGCAACACGAGGAATATATGTGTTTTGCTGCTCCCTTCATTAGGGGTCGTTTCTATCTAGAATCTATCTTTCTATCGACGCATCGATTCATCAATCTCTCTGTATCCAAGCCTAGTGAGCTGGAGAAGATACAGGTCTCTCAACAGCTATACAACGATCTGGCCCCGCACTAGTATGAGAAGAACGAAGAAAAGAAGAAATGTAGGATACACTAGGATCATGTGTTTCACTGGAGAACTAGAGATGAGTTAGCGAAAAAGAAGAAAAACCGAAAGACCAGAAAAGAAGAGAGAATGAAGAGAGAGATATGAGCGGGTTAAGCATGGAGAGGTCCTATGCAAAGCTCCTATGTGTTTCGTTGAGAAGTTCCGTCTTCTGGCAAGCTGATGGGCATGCACCTTCAGATATACATATATCTTCCCTGTGAATGTCCCTCTCCTTCCCCTCCTCGGACTCTGCTATGTATGTATGTATGTATACTAGTCTCATGGTGATACGACGGCGACAGAAATACAGGCATATAAAACGTGCTCTATACTGTGTGTGAATAGAACTCTATCCACGTGAAAGATTCAGATACTATTACGCCAAGTGAGAAGGTATTTACGCACACAAGATAAAGAGAGGACCCCTAACTAAGTAAGGGCCTTGTCTTTCCTTCTCTTTCCATCTTTCATGTCTCGCTACTCTCTCCTTTATTCCTCTTGGTCTCTTCTTCTTCTTCGATCTTCTTCGAGGCTGACCTATGCCAAGAAAGATATCCATACTATCTGGGGGAGGTTCAGAGAGAAGATAAACGAGGAAAGGATGTTCTCGATCTGCTTCAACAATCGATGTATAGCTATCCACCTGTAAACCAACTGAAGACGAAGCATCGAAGCCCCCAGCAGAAACAACACATAGACAAGAAAACGGCAGTTATGCTTCTCATGCCGATACATGAGTCATTCTACACGAGGAATAGACACATATAAGCACTTTCTTTGCACGTTGTCCATGCACGGCCTATATAGAATACATATTCAACATACGGATAGACGAGGTACGAGGAGAGATGAGAGGAAGAATGGAAAGGAACACCTCCTCTTCATCCTTCCTGGAGTGTCACATAGTGCTGGATCACAGGGGTGTTGAAGAAGAAGAACACGTATAGACTGCGTGAGATAGCGAGGGAGAAAAAAGTAAAGGAGACAGAGACGAATGAGAAGTGGAGAAGAGAAAGAGACTGAGAATGAAGAGAAGAACTGTTTGGAAAAGGTTGTATAAGATTGGATAGGGGTATGGACCAAGGAGAACATCGAATAAGAAGAGATCGATGACTTGAGGTGGTGGCTCAGTTCCTTACAGTTGGATTCAGATTCTCCAAAGAAAGTGGGTCTATCTCCTGGGAAGAGAAACGTGTCTTCATCTTCAAAACGGCTCTTCGCAGGAATCCCGCGTAACGCTTCGATAGGCAAAGGATGAAAATTACTTAGGGGGTGTTTCTTGACTGTGAGAAATTCGTTCAAGAGAGAAGAAGGACGTGAAGCCGACCGAGCTATCATATTGCTTGTCGCCTTATCTAAAGCAGCACTAGAAGACCCGACAAACGAATCGACGTCCTGGAAAGATTCAAGAGAGAAGAAGAAAAAGAAGAAAGGAAAAGGAGAAGTGAAGGGAAAGAAGAAGAAAGATTCAGTCGATGAGAAGGAGAGTTAGGAGAAAAAGGGTGAAGAAGACCACCCCTGCCTTCTTGTGTGGTTGCATATAGACAAACGGACGTCTCTTATGAGATCTAGGTAAGTTCCGGTAGACTTAGAGAAGATAAGAAAAGCGTGAAAGCCAAATCTCCATTCTACATCTTTGGTCCATATCTATATCTATATATAGCGAAAGATAGAGATAAGGTCAGTATATGTATGTAATAGACAAGAGATAATGAATGTAGATGGACAAAGTTAGAGAGAGATAGATCTCTGTCTATATCTATATACGTGTATTGGTATATACACATATAGAAGACTCCGTAGAGATCTCTCTCTCTATGTTCGTATCTATATATTTATACATATAAGTATATATACATAGAGAGAGAGTTCATAAGCCTTCGCCTGTATCTGTATGTGTTGGGAGAGTATATGGATAAGAAATGAGTAGGAATGTCGTATGACGAAAGAGAGCGGGACGTTGTTTGAAAGACTTACAAATCGAGATCTTGTATTCGCCGCGGCAACGGAAGGGTCAACGACAGCTCCTCCCTGGTAATCTAGATATGTCCGATAAGAATCGAAGATATTCTTTACTTTCCCCGATAAGAGACCCCCCCCTCTTTCTCCTTCTCTCTCTTGACTATTGTCCTGTGATTCCCCCCTCATTGAGCGTCTTCTTGCTGGAGCTAGAAACCCTCCTGACGTCCCTCCTAGAGTAGCAGAAGTAGAGGCGGAAGATGGAGAAGAAGAAGAAGAAGGAAGAGAAGAAGAGACCTTTGATGGTAGGGGGGGTGAAGAGACTTGAGGAGGTGAAACTGCTGTCTCTTGACTCCCTGCCGAAGGCGTAGGCGGGGAAGTAGTAGAGACAGGAGGTCTATTGAGGGGCGAAGAGAGACGCCTCATCTTGATTTTCTCAAAGCGGCTTTTGGTTGGACCGAACTATCCCCTCCAGAGAATGCAGGCCCAGGAAATCGTTTTGTATCTCCGCTAGGTTGAAGGTGAAAAGTACACTAGAGACTTGAAAACTGGGGGTGGAGCACATCGATTCCTACGCACGTGACTTCAGAGTGGAGAGAGGTATAGATATGGAGATATACATGGAGATGGATGGAGATAGGCATATGGACAGAAAGAGAAATGTTAGAGTTGTATAGGGTGAGAGATTCAAGTGGAGTGAAAAGAAAGCACAGGTAGGGAGTATGAGAGAAAGAGAGATTGAAGTGATAGAGGGGAGGAGAGATAGGCAAGACACACACACACACACGCAAAGAGAAGAAGAAGATGAGAGTTTTGTATGGAGGTAATCTTAAGAAGAGGGTGTAGATGGTCCTGTCAGAGAGAAGAAGAGGAAGACGAAGAGCTTCTTAGATGGGAAGAATAGATCATGGAAATAAACTGCTTGTTAATAAGATCTTCTACAATCTTAGTATTCCCAGCTATGCACGAAGAGGTTCTGAATGACGAGGGTTAAACAACCTCGAGAAAAGGAGAAAAGAGAATATCGGAATTCGAGACCCACCGCAACAGAGAGAGAAAGATCTATTAGAAATCTTCACATCTTCCTTATCTCCCAACTTCAACAGGTCTAGATTTCTCATTCTCCTGGTTCTCGAGCAAGAGAAGAGACAAATGAACTTCTTTCCTCCCGAGAAATAGCAAAGAACTCCAGATGAAGATGAGGAAATCTCGCAGAATAGAGGAGAACAAGAAGAACCGAAAGAGTGTCTTCTTAGGAGGAAAGACCTAGCTAACATATAGTCAGGATGAAGGGACAGACGATAGAGATGTCTGTGGGAAAGGAATTCCCGCCGTCTGTTCACGGAGAGTCAACGGCTTTTCTTTTTATATGCATGACGGAAAAAGAGAAGAGAAATCGGACGTCAGTTCTTCGTAAGAACAGACCAAGAAAGACTACTGACTCACACTGACCAATGCTCCTTGTCTCAGTTGGTGTCCCTTACAAGAAAGAAGGAAAGAAAGAAGGAAAAGAAATTTTGAAGAAAGATACACGGGGAGCATGTTGCAGTATTCTCTTCTACAGAGAGGCTCTCACTTGAAGGAGCAGCTTTTTGCCTTATAAAACTACATATCTTTGAATAGTTGTCTATACGTGTCTTGTATAGATGTCTGTGATGTATGTATGTAGCTGTTGACGGTCTCCCTCCTGAGGGGGTAGCACGGGAAAGACAGGAGATAGAAATACGGACGTTCTCCTGGTTCAGACAATGGACGTCATCGATCCTTGGCTAGCTCCGATGAAAGGCAGAAAAGACAGAAGGATCTTTGAGAAACAACGAGGGGCCACTACAGTTACTTTCCGGGGATCTCTCGAAGGGACAGTTTCAATACGCATGCAGCCCCCCCCAGAAAAGAAGACATAGAGAAGAAAAAGCAAGAAAGAGAGAGCAACGAGGAAAGAACAAGAGGAAAGACTTCGAGATTCCCTGTTTTGAATAAGGGTAAGATTTGAGTAAGGGTAAGAAATCCTGACCTCATTGGTCGTTTTGAGAAGGAAACCGGGTGGTCTGCCAGCAGCGAGCGAAGAAGAGCCTGGCTAATGAAGAAAAGACATGAAAAGAACAAAGAACGCCAAGCAAGCCGCAGAGGTGAGGAAAAGTCTTCTCTTCTCGGAGCTTTTCATCGGTCTTTGTTGCTTAATGACGAGTAGAGGGAGGAGCTTATGAACGACATGTGGGTCAGTCACACGGGCTTCCATGGTTGATCGTTTGAGGCCGAGAGAAGTGAATCTCCCGGGAAAATGACAAAGGAACAAAAAGAGATTGGATCTCTTCAATCCAGGAGAAGAAACAGGGCTCAATTTTATAGCTTAGTTCGAGCTTCAGGAGGAATCTTTGTGCCGAATCCATGGGTGAATGGATGTCTTCTCAGGTTGCTCGCTCTCTGCGAGCTCAGGACCGCATGCTGCCGATGAAAAAGCAGCCAGGTGCTTGGTAGCTAGCTAGCTAGCTACCTGTGTCTAATGAGTTAAGGGAAGGGGATTCGGATGGTACCACCGACGACCACGATCAAGTGTTTCACCTCTGCTGCCCGTCCACTTCCCTATCGGAGCTATCCGTCCTTTCTCGCGTTTCAGAGACAAGCTGTGTGCGGAGAAAAGGCGAATCGTGAGGGAGAAGCAGGCCATTTATTCTCCGATGATCTGTCCAAGTTGAAAGCAGGCTGGCTGGTTCGTCTCTCCTAAAACAAAGACAAGAAAGTTTCTTCACATCTAGACTTTGCGTCCGTGATGGTGAGGTTCACATGACTCCGTCCTGTACGAGACACTTACTTGATCTGATCTACCCTTGCTCATGCCATCCTGTCTGTTCAAAAGGGAGAGAGAGATCGGCTTTCATTACAACTCGTTCTCTCGCTCCCGAAGCTCTTCAGTACAGAGTAGGAAAAGGAGTGCCTTTACTATTTGTTGGTAGCTAGGTATTCCCTGGCTACGAAAGGAACAACGACCCAAAAGTTCACTGCATCCGCTTTGCTTCCCTCTGAACGGCTAGGGAACAGAAAGGCGGGAGTGAAGAAGACAAGGAAAGACGGCAGTACTTAATCATTCCCTCTCAACACGCGAGCCGTCCTGCGGGGAAGAAAAGAAGCAGGAAAAAGGCATCCCAGACGACTGGTGTGTACAGGAACTTCACATATCTGCGGGCGGTTCGTGACGCGTCAGTCAACTCCTGTATGAGTCTGAGCCCTGAATTCTAGCAGAGGAATTTCTTTCCTGTGTATCGGTAGGATGAGCGAAGAACGACGTAAGAAGAAGGAAACCTTGGTAAGGTCTTCAAAAGACGCGAAAGAGCCTTGCTCATTGGTTCAGAATACACTCAAGTATCAGAAGCTCAACTTTACCAAGGATGTTATCATCACAAAGAGAATCACCTCCTAACCACTTAGGAATGACTAACGCCTTATCATCTTTTCTTTCTTTTCCTCGAATTGTAGGTGAGCATAGGGAGAAGTTCTCTTCTACCGTATCTGTACTGTTCGGTGCTCTGATAGGTGCCGTATCAGAGCCTTGCACCTTCAGCTCTTCTGAATCTTTCCTTTTCTCGAGATGCAGTATGGGCAATCCATTATGACCCATGAACACTTCACCATCAGCTCCTTTTCCTGTATCGTTCTTCGCGACGTTTTGCAAGTCACACCGATCTTCCTTTGCCTCGTTCTTTTCCCTGCAGTAGACTCGGTTTTCATCCTGTCCCCCTCGGACCATCAGATCTTCTTCTCTTCGTTCTAAATATCTCTCTTGCTGACCTCGGAGAAGTTCCATACCTCCCTTATCTTTCTGAATTGCGCTGTCCACTCCCTCCAACAGAAAATTCTCTCCGTTCTGGCTGCTGTCTAGATTGAAGCGTCCAGAGATCTTCCTGTTGTCTTTACCCCTTACCTCATCACCCGTAGGGGGCTCTCCACAGCCCTGTCCTTCGTTTGTCTGTCCCTCTCTCCTTGCTCCAGCTTCTCCTTCCATCTCCATCATATCTTCTTTTCCGGCACAGATTCTACTCGGAGCAGCAGTAGTCCGAGTTTTCTCGATAGTCGTGCAGGACGGGCTGGATTGTGTAGTGACATAGTGTTCTCGCCCAGTTCTCACTTCCGAGTGGCAAAGGAAAAGATCTTTGTCGTTCTTTTCAGCACATGGACGGTAAGAAGAAAGAGCATGATGAGAAGCAAAAGAGGACACGTCATCGAACTGATGCTCACAGACCGCCGCCCTCTCCATGGCTCGCAAAGTGTATACAGCAGCCCAAGCAATCATGACACCATTATCATTGCATAAACGTTTCGGTGTAGTTAGGAGATTCCACTGTCTGAAAGTTTTCATTGTGTGTTCTGGTTCTGATGAAAAAGAACCTTCTCTTTTCTCGGCGTCTCCACCTAGGAGGCCTTGTTGCACTGACGCTGACGAAGCATACGAACCCTGCCTGTTCTCTTGTTGGTGTGTGAAAGCTGCTCGTCTTTTATCCTGTTTTCTATCACTATGAAGCATATTTTCAGCTTTTCTATCATCTCCGTCTGAATGAGATGGCAACTCACTCGACACTGCTCCCTTTCCCGCAAACTGATTCCCTTCAATCCTGCTGGATGCGATTTCAGGTTCCTCGCTACCCTCTATCGTTGAGAGCGGACTGTAGAGTACAGGTGGATGACTCCTACTGACATTTGAGGTTACATCTTCAGAATCACCCCTACGTGACGCCGGATGGTTTTCGTTCTTTGCTCGATCTAGGAACATCGACTTTTCTACGGAGGACGCCGGGAGAAGGTAGAAAGGAGTAAGTCTCTTTGCTTGTTGCCCCGGGACCACAGTAGAGAAATCTCCTCCCGGTGGTATGTCAGGAAAGAAGAATCGGATCGTCCCTTTTCCATCGTGAGAGGAACGTTTTTTGCCTGAATCTGCTATTTGGCTTTTGTGTCTCTTCATTGCCTTGTTTCTAGACGTAGAACAGTCCTCCGCCTCTCCCGATCTCTTATCCGTCTCGATGGCTTCTGGAGAATCGCATTTAGGAGAGAAGTTTCCGTGCCCTTGGAGAGCGGAAACAAGATCATGAAATCCTACTCGTAAGCGACTATACTGATCGAAGTCAAAAGCCTCCACTTTCTTCTTAAGAATTCCTCTCATTCTATCTTCCCATCCTTCATCAGTTAACATTTCGCCTGGACTCGCACCAGAACTACAATCCACAGTCGCTTCAATCTTCCGCAGTTCTGCGTTGTTCTCTGTCCTAGCTGCTGTCTTTTTCGTCCTATCTGGCTTGGCTACTCCTATATGCCTAAAACCCGGGAGGATGCGGACACGGCGTGTGAGATTCTTAAGCCGGTTTTTCAGACGCCTGAATTCTAACCGCTGAACAGAGCTATCCTCCCGTGAGCGGCATAACTGCAAAAGACGCTTCCGCAGGAAATCATTGCGCGAAACTCCTACAGGAATCGAGAAGACAACCCAGACACAGCCCCCCCCCCGCAAACTGAAATCAGAAAAGAAAGCGACGAAGGAGAGACGGAACAGAAGAATGGTATGAAACCTTTGGCCGTCATAAAGTTCTTCTTCGAGCTTACTTCTTTTTCCTTGAGACAAGCGAACTCTCGTTTGTCTCTAGTTTAGATTGAGATATGAAAGAGAAGCCATATGTGAAAGAGGAGTGTAATCAAGTAAGGTCTTGGGCAACCCCTAGAAGAATGAGCAAGATGGAAAGAAAGTTGAAAAGAATGAAGGTAAGGAGATCTCTATGAAAGCGGAACCATCTCTCTCTGTGAGTGTCAAGCTAAGGGGAAAGGAAGAACCCGTTTACGAGAAACGAACCTATTCCCATACAGCGCACAGATGTGGAAAAGATAGTAGACAGAAATCAACAAGGATGGCTTAGAGGGGAGATACGAGATACACACTTCACTGGAGATATGCGGACGTATAGAAACCAAGCTAGGGTGAGAGATACTTGCATGCACGTGTATAGGAGATCATCTTCAGGACCACAGTATCCTCGAAAGGAAAAAAAATGAGAGATGAGAATCCGCTACAAGACAGAAAAGAAGCCTCACGTGGAAAGACGTACCTCCCGTGACGGCGAGAGTGAAGGGAGAGAGCTCATCAATGAACTCACACAACCATAGCGTCTTCCGCAGTTGATCTTCTATGTGTCTAACTACGGCTGTACCACACCAAAACGCACGCACACAGGTCGAGATAGAAAAAGATCAAGAATCTCAACGAAATCCAGCTGTCTGTATCTGGTTGTCTGTCTACCCTCAGAATGGAGCTTCTTTTGAGAGGAATTTCATAGGATACACATCCATATACTCGTGTGCTGTACCTATTAGTCATATACATATAGAGCAAGAGAGACCAAGAGAGAGAAAGGCTTGCCATGTAAACTATACAAGATATCTCACAAGCTGATAAGACGGCAATCCCTCATCAAGACCTGTTTCAAACAGACAGAAAGCTTTAGCTTTAGGGAAACCACATTTTGTCGGCCTCGCCCCCTGTCCATCTCAAAGAAATGACAGAAAAGACCAACGCTTTTCTCAACCCTTCATTCTCAGACAGAAAAGAAACAGAAGACTTTCTTGCTTGAAACAGAGAGTTTCATTCAGAATGTCTTCACGGGCGTGTCACAGGCGAGTAGCGCTATTCGAGTAGTCACAGACACGCTTGTCTAGATAAGATGTCTATGAAGGAAAACTCCACCTCAAAGAAAAGGATTTATACATCGTGTCAACAGGGAAAGAGAATCAGAACGGCTCTGTTCAAAAGGAGTTAAGAATGCCATAAAACCTTAAAGAAAGGATAGAGAGAAGAGAAAGAAGAACAGAATCGACCTCGAAAGAGATATCCCCAGGGACGTTCTTCGCCTCGCCATATCATATGGCGTCCAGAAGGCTATTCCATGCCCCCAGTAGTACACGCCTGGAGCGTGCTCTCCCTCTCTCTTTTCACTTGAAGCAAAAGAAGAAAAAGAAAAGAGAAGTATCGACGAGGAAATACCTCACAAGATATAAGAAGCTCCTATTATGGTTGTCATAGCGCCGATGAAGATGAGAAGGACAGATATGCTACGAAGCACAGGCCGTGGGCATATGAAGGCATATGAACGAATGAAAGCTGATCTTGCTTTAGATAATTTAGAGAGACACAACGTCTCGTGTCAGTTGAAGATCTTTCAGCCAACAAGAAACGAGAGATAACAAGGAGAAGAAGAAAGAAGAACGATCGAGGGTGCCTTCATAACGCGGTGTACGCATGCATGGATTACCCTGTATAGGAGACTGACTAGAGAAGACACCTCAACACCGATAGGAGCAAGAGATGTGATAGTAATAGCACAGACAAAAAGGCTTTCTTCCCCCTCACTTTTGCTTGACGAGATAGGTTCTAGCAAGATTCATAAGCGACCTTCGATTAACACCTTCCTTCTTTTTCGTTGTGAAACGTATGACAACTTCAGCAAGGAAGAGAACCTCCCACCTTATGCGACGTCCAGCCACCCCCTCCACACGAAGGGCTAGCTATGAGAGCCTCTGTTCAAATCACTCTCTGCTGACATCCTCGACAACCGTGACTGACTGTGCTCATCGTCACATACAGGTTGAGATCTCACACACCACCAAACAACTCCTCTATCTCTCTTCTTCTTTCTCTTTTTCTTCCTTTCCTATCTATACGTATCTATATATATAT
>NW_027154608.1:16868-17054 GCF_002600585.1 Cystoisospora suis
CAGCCGTAGAAAAGGCGGCCTTCAGGCCTGAGAAACTGAAGAGAGAAATACAGAAATACAGGTAATAAAAAAAAGCGAACTAGGAAAGGAAGAAGAACCTTAGCAAATCACCGCAGCGAGAGATATTCGACTTCGGTGTGACTGACGCACAAGCAGAAAAATGAAATGGATAGATAGATAGATTGA
>NW_027154609.1:0-4696 GCF_002600585.1 Cystoisospora suis
GCATGAGAATGAGGAAGAGGAGAGAGAGGGATATAGAGAACTCCTAAGTCAGTGAACGAACCGCTACAGACGACAGAAACGAGAGGAAGGTCGTAGCCTCAATACTGCTAAAGGAGCTTCTGCCCAGTTAAGCTTTCAAGAACGAATCGACACTACGGAGGCAAACAGATGGAGCCAGGCCGGCGGTGGGCCAAGTGCGGGGCAATTCCTTACGCTTGAGTTCGGAGTACGGCCTTCTTTCCTCTCCTGCTCAAGGCGCAGCCTTCCTTCCGCTGACTGCAATCAGTATCCACTAAAGCAAGACCTACAAATACTCACTATTGCCAGAAGAAAAGACTGTGTTTTCGCCTCTGCGCTATTACAACCCCCAGCTAGCCGAAGATAATCGCTAGTGGGAAGATAACCTGATTATTTTTTTTTGGTCTTGTGTGTGGTCAGCGGGCGTGCGCACAACGGCACATGCATAGCACACGAACAAATCATAGTCAATAGCCTTTACCAAACCAGCTCATTTAGGTTCTGTGTCCCGGCGTGGAGGAGTGGGAAACGTGGTAGCAGTGGGTGTCTGCAAACAAGTCAACCGAGCAGTACGCGGAGCCCGTAGCGAGGTGAAGAGCTAGCTACTGTTGTCCATACAAGACGTGACAACCGCTCTGTTTTTGTGGCCGCATAACCGGGCATCGCAGGTCCCAGTCTGGTATCCGCGCAATTTTTTTTGACGGACCGTTGAGCGAAACGCCGAACAAAGAACTAACGAAAGATTCATCGGGTTGCCCGCGCGTTAGCAGCCAGGTCGCCGCTGATGTCTTGCTTGCCCCCGCTTGCTGGAGCTTTCTCGCATGTGTGTCTTTTTGAACCTCTGACGAGAATTTAGCTTTTTCTTTCCTGAGAGACAACTATCAGACCAGTTGTTGCGAAGACGGATTGATTTGCTAGGAGGATACGATACGCTTGAAGCTTCTTTTTCTCTTCTGCTCCGGAACCCTAAGAGCCATACAGGCGCTGGATTGTTTGTCGACGCGGCCCCCTCTTGTCTAGTCGTGTCTGGGCTGCCTGTAGCACCATCCGGGAGGTCGTTCTTTTTTTTTATCTACAATGTAACCTCTTTTTTTTTCTGATTTCTTTTCAGCAGGCCACATGGAAGAAGGTGGGGCCGGAAGAAACTTCTTTCCATGCTTTCTTTCTCATCGCTTTTACCCCATCGAATAGCCGTCCTGCAGTCAAACACCGTGAGAAACGGGAAAGAAGCTCGTTTCTGACCGTTTCCAAGAGAATGGACACTCTGGTGGTTTTCGGCTTGAGTTCCTTTGGGTGCCCCAAGTATGCTGGAGAAAGAAAACCAGTTGGATTTGAGTCGTTGACTACGACCGCTACCTCACAGCCTCCTCAAACTCACTCACCTACAGAGAAAATGAAAAAGTCGCTGGCTCACCCCCCTCTCACATACACTCAATCCCAATCTAAACGTCTTTTTGTCCCGCTCCTTTCTCTACCTCGGTGTTTTCCTTCCCCCTGTTTCCTTACGAAGAGCACACATCTCTCTCTCCGACACCACTCTGGCCATCTGTGGATGCACAAGAAGTTGGGCTCGAATAGTCGTTCGTCAATTCCGCTTCTCTTCTCTTGTTTTGTCTTTTCCCTGTTGCTTTCTGATGATCTCTATCACTCTTCCGTATCCGCGGTGCGTCCTCCGCCTCCGCCTGCATCACCATCATCTCTATCGCAATCACCAGAGATATCTTCCCTTTCCTTTCCAGATGTCAGTCGCCCACTCACGCCGATATCGTCGGTACCCGTGTTTCATCACGTTGAGGCCACACAGTCAGCCCTTACTTCTCAGGCTCCACTCCACTCTTCTTTGGAGTCCGGGTGGTCTCAAGGTGACTTCCACAGATTCGAAGGCAGTGTGCGTAACTCGCCGCCGTTATCATCTGTGCTGACAACGCGATGGGCTTCTCCAGGACATGCTACTATTTCTCTGCATCCTTTCGACCCTCCAGTCGGAGGAACTTCTCTCGTGAATCTCTATCCTTCCCGTTCAGCAGCGCTTTCGGGCTCCATCGCTTATGCCCGTAAACAGAAACAGCATAGCCCTACTCTTCATGATTCCGGCGAGCGATTTTCATCGTCGTTTTCTCTGTTTGGCAGTCCTTTGCGTGGACCTTTCTCGTCTAGCTCTCACGCCGAGGAGGATTCGCTGCACGAAGACATTACTACCAATGAGGAAGCACCCGTGGAGGAGAACAAGATGAAGAAGGAGAAGAAGAAAGGCAAGATGAGAAAGACTTTGGTCTTTCGCCAGATCTTCAGTCGCAGACAGGAACCGTGGAAGACTATGTGAATCGATTTCAGCATGCCTTAATGTCTATCACATACAGATGGGCGAAAGGCGAGAAGTTTGGAGATATCATTCAGAATACATGCATCTATGAAGGAACGGTCATAAGAAGTATGAGAAGACTTGAAGAGCTCTTAAGACAGATGGCTTGCGCGTCAAAAACGATAGGAAACCCCACGCTAGAAGCGAAGTTCATTGAAGGGATCAAAAAGATCCGAAGAGGAATCGTCTTCTCTTCTTCTCTTTATCTGTAGAAAATGAAGAAAAAAGAACGGAAAGAAAGAATGAAAGAATGAATGAAAGAAAGAAAGAAAGAAAGCTCAGATCAAGAGAGATAGAATCGTCAGTTGTTTGGTGTGTCTCCCAGACAAATAAGATTTCTCTTCCTCTCTTTCTTTCTCGTGTTCTTCTTCTTCTCATGTTCGTGTAGAAGAAGAGAAGGATGTGTTTTGTTCTCCTTTCGAAAGACGAAGAAGAGAAGAAGAAGAAGAAGATCAAGGTCTCTTGAATAGTGTCTTGTTTCGGTGAGATAGGAGGTGCATGCTGTACAGGAGGAGGGGAGGTCTATAAATGAAGAAGAGGAGAGCACATAGTTAAGCATAGTAGCCTCATACTGAAGAAAATACATAGATATAGACAAATGAGCTGTGTGTGGATGAAGAGATATAGAGATAATTAGGGGGGAAAAAGAAAGATAGGATGGGTAGGTCAATGATGTAGCTTTGTATGAGATCACATCCCTCTAATAGTCGAGTAGGGGTATGTGTACATACACCGGAAGTCGCTATGAGAAACACATCCGCTATACAGAGATGTACGGAGAGAGAAAGAGAGGAGAAGAGCCGGGAGAAGGAGAGAAAGAGGAAAGGATGTAAGACGAGAAGAGAGAGGTTTAGACGCAGCGATGGAGATGAATGACTCCACGATGAAGATCATCTTATCGAGAAAAAAAAAGAAGTGTTCCTATATCTATATCTATCTACATCTATCTATCTATCTGACTATATCAACATGCATATGGTGCATGCTACTTTCTTCTGTACATGTGTGTGTGTATTCATGTAGAGATGTATACCTCTCTATACAGATGAAGCGCTCAGTTGCAACTAGGTCCTTGACGAAGCCCTGCATCTCCATTCTCTCTTTGACAATTTCTCTCGCTCTTTCTTTCTTTACCAGTAGTGGACGTTGTCTTTTTGTCATTCATTCATTCGTTAAGAGACATGATCAGTCTTCTTGCGCTATTTTTGTCTTTATTTCGTGTCCTCCTATGACTAGTGACCGACCCCCCTGGAACTTTTCTTTCTCTCAGTCGTTGCTTGAAGTTTGGAGTTTGGAGGCTGCATGCACATCAGGCAAAAGCTATGGGGCTCGAAAGCACTGCTTTCCAGGGTGGATTCGCGGCGACCTGTCGCTACTGAAACGACCGATCAATCGGCAAGTCCCTTGCCCGCCGTGGTGACTATGAATACCCATCAGACTAACGGGCGATACCTCTCTCTCTTTAAGATGGTTAGACGCCTTTATTATTATACCTTTTCGTGTATATCCTGAACAGCTGAAAATCCGAGAAGAGAGCTCTTGTCCATGGTGGAACTACTACTACTATTACTCTAACATATGTGAAAAGTCGGGAGAGCTACGCTAGGCATCACACGTTTGCTTTTTCTATGCGCTTGTCGCTGCCACCTCCCAAGGGCCGCATGAAGACTTCTGTAACCCATGGTTGATTGAAGTCGACCCTATAATGGACGGCCTTTTCGTTTATCATTGATAGGCAGCATCATGGTCACACTTGCTTCTTCACTATTGGTTGTTTTGTCAAGGAGCTTTCCGAAAGAAAAGAAAAGCTCTGTAGGATTCGGACGGGATTTTAGCATAGTAGTACCATGCTCTTACTACGGTTGGCCGTGACGCAAAGCCGACCGAATGAGAAAAAACAACATGTGAAGAGGACCAAAATTCCACCTGCCGAAGACGTGGGCTTCGCCAGCGAATTCGCAGCATCTCAAAATCGCCGCTCGGTCTTTTTGTCTTCGATTGCCGTTCTTTTACAATGGTCTTTAACACCCATGAGCCACCGGGAGAACTTCTTCAAACGAGTGCTTCTTTGAAAGGCTCATCAGCGTAGAAGCGCATAGGCTCAGACATGGATCGCGCCTCCTTTGACGAGTCCATCCCTCCTGACAAGGGAGTGGGGCTCTCCAGTGTCAGTACCGACGCCTGACGCACGGTGGTTTCACCTCCGGTGAACAGAGGTGGTCGTCACGCTGACCGCAAGTTGCGGGGTGACACCTAGAGATGTCTGCTCGTAAGTTGCGGGGTGACACCTAGAGATATCTGCTCGTAAGTTGCGGG
>NW_027154609.1:5030-8973 GCF_002600585.1 Cystoisospora suis
TAAGTTGCGGGGTGACACCTAGACATGTCTTTGGGTCTATAAGAAGTCCAGAACGACTGGTATCACTCATAACTTCTCTTATTGTTATCGCTATCTCTCTAGTCTGCTGCTGGTTATGCCGGTGACTCTTCACTCATCCAGCCAGCCATGCTATCTGGCGTTTCTGTCGCTATGATTGATCTCTTCTTCTTCCCTCTCGACCTCGCTCTAGGCTCATTCTCCCCCACCTGCTTCTTTTATTCTTCTTCTTCAAGGGCCGTGATGAGAATCATGACTCTTGTTAGTGTTCAATTCGATAAGCATACTTCAGTCTTCAAGCAAGGAGGAACACCCTCCAAAAAGCCCGTCTCTTCCTTCTACCGGAGGGAGACTGAGCTAGTGGTACTACTCCAATGCCTACTCCTACTACAGTTACTATGGCTGTCTTCAAAGAAATGAATCGTCTGCGACTCGAAGGAGCAAACCCACACAGCAAACAGGTGCTTCTGCTGCCCATGTTTCTTGAAGATATCACTACTATCCTAGACGGAAGGAAATAACTCAGGAGGGCTCAAAATAATCCTCTCCGTGCATGCATACATGCATATTTATGCATACGTACATATTCATACATACATGAATGTGTGCATGCATACGTGCATACACGTATACTTACACCTCGGATTGCAATCAACTCGATGCATCACATCTATCTCCGAGAGCTTTTTCAAATAGTCAAAATGGAATGTCGCTCTCGGCAGAGACAGCATCTAGCCAAGCAGCTAGCTGCATTCCTTCCCTCCCCTCATGCACACAAGACACACACAACTTCAGTGAAGGGAGAAGAGAAAAACACGAATCTCCTCCTTCTTTGCTTTTCTTCTCTTTTTTTTTCTCTCCTTTCTTCTTCTATCTGCATACAATATCAACTTTCTTCTACTCCAGTGAAGCATTGAGAATATCCTGCAGTTCGTCGGTCATCTCCTCTTGCTTTCCACTTACGATCTCCTCTTGCGTTTTGCTTAAGATATGCTGACGGACAGATAGAGACACTGATTTTTCTTTCTCCCCCCCTGAGAGATCTTCTTCTTTCTTCTTACCTTCATCCGCGTTGTCTTCAGTAGAAACTTCTTGAGCTTGGAGAAGCTCTTCAACAGATTCAGCGAGATTTTGAAGGTAAGAAGGAAAGTAAACAGGAGTCGAACGGAACCCCGAGCAATCTATATCGAAGCATTTCTGATAGAAGAGTCCTTCTTTGACGTTGATAACAAGCTTTACGGCATTCGATTTATGTGGCCTGAGACAAGCAACCCAAACAGAAGAAATAGACAAAGGAAGCTACCAATGGAGAGGTGTATGTACGCCGTACAGATGGTCACGTAGAGATGGTAGATAGAAGTGCAGTTCGATGGATGAGTATCTGCGAATGCACGCACTCTCTCATAGGGTATACAGATCTTTAAAGCATCTATGCTATCATCCATCCACTTGGTCATCATCTGAGCGGGAAGTTGTACTCACTTCAGGTGTACATACACTACACTGGATCGGGTGTATGGATGACTTGACTTGAATTCGTCGGCAACACATACGTCAGAAACGCCTAAGTGAGACAAAGTGTTTATGAACGGAGTGTACAACTAGAGATGCGTATGAAGAAAACAGAAAGAAAAGGCTTCGAAGAAGAGTTTTCAAACATCTTTCAGACGATCTGGCAATGAAGCAGGGAACATCATACATCTCCCACGGGGACAATAGGTTAGTCCATCCGACGCCGTGTGTAAAATACATACAACGAGATGCACTACAGATGGAGGGACTGCAGTGCCCGTGCTTGCACCTCAACGCCCCGTCTGTACATACACCCGAATGCGGTGTCTGCAGGTACACTCAACATGATGAATCCAATGTATGTACACATTGGGATAGAGTGTATGTACACCAGAGAAGCAAGTATGTTGGTTTGTTTCTTACCTTCCGATTCTTTCACAGAATCGATTTCCTTGAAGAGTTACAACAGCTGTTGAAGAATCTCTGAAGAAAAGTATCGAAGCCACTTTCCGTGTAAATTCCATTTCTCCTTTCGGTCCTTCTCCTGTTAGAAAACTGTCTTCTTCTTTTTTCGCTTTTAGCAGCCTGACGAGCTCATCCATGCTAAGTTCCCAGCCAGGTTTTCTTTCTTCTTTCTTCTCTCTTTCATCGATCGAAATGTCCGTAGAGTCTTTCTCTTTCAGATTCTCTTCTGTCGAAGAAGTCGATGCCTTCGACGAATTACTAAGCTCTCGACGATTCTCCGAAGAACAAGAGCCTCTATCATCTGAAATCTTCGGCTCCTTGAAAAGATCTCCCTCGCATGCATTCGCATTATTGGATGATATCCTTCTTTCTTTGGAATAAAGATGATGCGATGTAACAGAGAAAGAGGAAGAAGAGGAAGAGAAAGACGAAGTCGGCATCGTAGGATCAGAATGTAAACGGCCGTGAGATAAGAATTTTGTCGGTTGATGGCACGTATCAAACGTTTTCTTTTTGCGGTGTATATACACCTGATATCTCTCATCCCAGTATCGTACAGCATACCGCACAAGTTGACATAAATAAGCAGGTCTCTCCTGTGTTTTTGCTTTTGAGATTTCTTCATTCCTCTCACTCCCGAGAAAGCTTTTACTTTCCCGTAACAAAGAAGGAAAGAAATTCACAGAGACACTATTCTCACTAAGAGATCGAAAAGAAGATGAAGAGGAAGGAGATTCATCTCCAAGAGACACAGAAGAAGAAGAAGAAGAAAGATGAGGGTGTTCGTGTTGTCGCGATACATTTTTCTTATCTTCTGTGATATCTTCAAGAATGTAACTAAAGAAGTCGCACGGTATTTTTGTCGTAGAAGGAGAAGTCGAGAGTAAGAATGACAGGTGTTGTTCCAGAGTTAAAGAAACGCCTCTTGATTGCGTCGTCGTATCTCTGGAGAGATTCTCCTTGTCTTGAGATCCTCTTTCATTCACAGAAAGTCGAGAAGAAGAGGAAGAATTCTCTTCTTCTGCGCTCGCTGTTCTTGCATTTGCCGAGGTGTATGTACACTCGAAAGGGGGATGAGAGAAGAAAGGAATACAAGGAGGGACAAGAGAGACAAGAGATCGAAGAACACGAAGTCGAGGGTCTTCTCCAAGAGGATAGAGACACGATGAACTCACCTGAAAATAAAAGAAGAAGAAGAAAAAAGAGAAAAGAGAAGATTCTTCTTTAGTTGCTTGAAAACGTCATGAGAGCTTTCCTTCACAGGGACAACATGACCTTTGAACAACGTCTCTCCTCCCGTCCCCTGCTTGACGCTGTCTCACCAGTCAAGCTCCTAACATATGTATATGCATGTAGACACGTATCTATATTAACATATATATATGTATGAATAGTTATGTATGAATATATGTGAACAGATCAGTATGTAGGTATGTCTATGTATCTATGTATGCTATAGAGGCTATTGCGTTGAGGGAAGGAGACTATGGCTGGTGTGGATGAGAGCGCGAGTGGAGGGCATTTTCTCTCAGGTTGAAGTTTGTCATTTGTCTGAAAAGAAACTAGTAGGGAGATGTACATACACAGGCAGATAGTTACTTCCTCATACATAAAAAGTAGAAGATAATATGGAGAAACATCTTGACTCTAGAGTTTGGATGAAAAAGCAGGCAAAGAGCAGAAAACGAAGAGAAAGAAAAGGTCTCAGAATTGACAGTCCGTATGCTAGGATCGGCTCCGATTCTCCAAGCATAGAAAGAATGAAAGCAACAAAATGAAGCCAATGAACAAGCAAAGAAGGAGGAATAGACATGGAGATAGATAGAGATAGATTAAAGATAGATTAAAGATAGATTAAAGATAGATTAAAGATAGAAAGAAAGATAGATAGATTAAAGATAGATTAAAGATAGATAGATAGATAGATAGATTAAAGATAGATAGATTA
>NW_027154610.1:0-191 GCF_002600585.1 Cystoisospora suis
CAGACAGAGAGACAGAGAGACAGCCTCCTCTCGTGAATGTACAGCATCCCTAAGAAACATGTGGTACTCGAGACAGACATGAGAAGACAGGATGCCTTTCTAGTCTACTTTGGTCTTCATCCATACCGAGATAAAATGCTCTATGCACGCTCTTCAACAGAAAAGAAACAGATATATCAATCAAACATAGA
>NW_027154610.1:319-1552 GCF_002600585.1 Cystoisospora suis
AGATGCTCTCTCTACTATTCCTTCTGCTACACTTTTTCTATGGCAAGTTTGAAAGCGACAGAAAAGAGAAGAAGAAGAAGAAGAAGAAGAAGAAAGAGGGGGGAAGAAAAGACTGCGAAGGAAAGAATAGGAGCTGTGTCTCTTTCATCTCTCCATTCCCGAGGCGTGAGAATACTCATGGTGTATGAATGGGTATGTAGGTATGTACGAACACGTACGCATGAATATGTATGATCTCTCCTCCTACTTACGTGACGGTCTGACGAGTTAGGTCTCCCACTTCTATGACTTCCGTTGCCCTCCCTCTTCTTCTCTCTGACTTCGACAGGCCATCGGCATCGAGACGGCTGCTTCTCTCTCCTTCTTGATTCGTAACCTTCTCTTTCCTAGCTCGGCATACATCCTTGTCTCCATTCCCCATATCTTCATGATCTTGGCTCTTATCGTAGGCAACAAGACACTCATCAGAAGTCCTATCTTCCTTTTCTACAAGCGGGTCCACAGGAGAAAGAAGAGAAGAGGATGAAGGAGAGGTAAGAGAAGAAGAAGAGGCAAGACGAGAAGAAGAAGAAGGCAGACATATTCCCTGGATACTGGTAAGAGCGTCAGCGGTAATGAAGACAACGGGAAAGTTCATAGAAGGCTGAGGAAGAAAGGGGAAAACATAAGAAGGGACATTCAAAGAAAGAGATAAGAAAGAAGGAGATAAGAAAGAAGGAGATGAGAAAGAAGGAGATGAGAAAGAAGGAGAGAAGAAAGAAAGAGATAAGAAAGAAAGAGATAAGAAAGGGAGGGGTATGAAAATAAGATGAGAAGAGAGGTGGGAAGAAAGAAAGGGAGACGGACTGAGACATTCACGAGAGAGTCAAGCGTGCAGAGAGGAAGGAGAGATCGATCGACTGTGAAGAGTGCTGTGTCTGTTGATACCTGGGCGTAAAGATCTTCTGCTATCTGTATGGAAATAACGAGAGGGAAAAGACATTGTGTAGTTGAAGAGACATAGCAGAGATCAAACCTTGAAGAGAGAGAGAGAGAGAGAGAAAGAAGAAGAAAGGAATACACAGGAAAGAGAAGAAGAAGAAGCCATGCATTTCATTCATGGACGAAAGAAGCAAGCAAGCAAGAGAGAAAGGAAAGAAAGATAAAGAGAGACACGCAGAGAAAGACGTAGAAACAAAGCCGAGGATGCCGCAATTTGGTAGACAAGAGGCAGAAAGATTTAATTCACACTCT
>NW_027154611.1:0-32625 GCF_002600585.1 Cystoisospora suis
GATGAAGAGGGTCAATTCCACACTATCGCCTCTATCAACTATCTATTTGACCTGAAGACCTTTCACAAGAAACTGAATAGACGCTAAACATCTGGAAGTCTCTTGAAGATGCTCCTTACCAAGAAGCCGAGTATGATCGGGCTGTGTCGCAGCAGCGACGGGTGCGTGCAAAGCTGCCTCATCTCCCTTGAATATGCCTGTGATGTCCTCCAGTGCCGAAGTCGAGGAGTGGTCGTCTCCTTCACGTTGAAGAGTGATTGTCTGTGTGTGAGCGCAATAAGAAATCCACACCGTAGTATACGTGAGAGGGGAGTGTATCTTCAATTTCATCTCAGTGATAGAATAGGTGCCGCCCCCCTGGGGAATCTATACATTGGCACATACATCTATCTATCTGTGTATCATGACGCCTAATAGACGAAGAAAACGCAGTGAGTCTTCAGGAGCGGTGAAGACGAAGACTGTATTACTATGCTTAGGTAAGTTGGTCATACACCTATCTCTCTTGAGAGGAAACGAATCTCTTCACGTGAAGACACCATGATAGAAGGTGCTCTCACAACCCTCTCCAAGCCCTCTCATAGTATCACGGAAGAACAGCGTTATCTCCGCCCATGCCTTCCAAAGAACGTTACGTTCACGACTCTTCTTATTCTACAGACTTCTCTCATCATAAGCATCTTCTTCTCTCTCGGTTCTCCTCTTCTCTTCGTGACTTGCCGACTTCGTGTGTGTACACAGCAGCAACTACAAACACACCGAGTACGTGTTTGAAAGGAGAAAGTGCGGAGGAAGGACTAACACCCGGCAGATAAGAAAGATGAACGTGCATGCAATGACGAAATTTTTACCTCGCACTATCACGCCTATCAATTGCTTTTGCTATGATCGCTAGCTCTACCCTAAGATACCAAAATTCTTCTCCCTCCCTGAAGACTTAATGACAGAAAGAAATCGATGGGCAGCAAAACGGTCCCTCCTAAGTTGAGTGATGTAGATACACCCACACAATAAATCACGCTCGTCTACGAAGGAAAAAAACACTTCTCATCACACTCATTCACATCTACATATTCACTCATAGATATCTATCTGTTTCTGTTCTCCCTCGAGCTAGCTAGATATTAACTCGAATCACGACTGACACGAACAGAAATGAACCGACCCACACACACATAGATGCATATACATGCATAGGCAGACACATATACATAGATACAGAATTCTGTCCATGACGGCTGATATGGAGGTGAGATAACCGACACTGGGAGACCCTGAACCTCTTCCCCCCTCTACTTTGAGGGAAAAGATACTTAGCCTTTTGACGAGAAAGAGAAACAAAGGGTCCCTCCTAATGAGAAACAGAAGATCTCTTTAGCTACTTGTACCAGCAAAAGAAGACGAAAAGCAAAGACTGCGTTCTAGAGATGCATAGAGATAGAGCAGAGACCAGCTCTACAGACATACGTGATAGAACATCTCCACAGCTGTATATATGTGTAAGAATGTGAAGCGAGTCTCATTCATTTCTCCCTTTCACGGCCGTTACGGTATACACTGGGTGAAGAAAGATCTGTGACTGAGAGCGGAGAGGACTGGATGGCAGAGGAACCTTACGGTCAAGAAACGATCCATCAAAAACGTTGCAGAGGTCTCTCTCCCTGTAGCGTAACATTCACATGCAACCAAAAAGTTTATTTCTCACAGCGGTAGTGGAGAGCCCTGGAATCTATGGAGGCCGTCACTTCTACCGCTCTACTGAGGATTACATCATGATCATCTCATGCAAATATATACACACCTACGTAGGCTGTTGAACGAAACAAGGTATCCACCTCGCCCCCGCAGCGACTCCCTTCCCTGCTAGACACGTTTCCCTACGCTCATGCACAGATCCATGTATGTATATATACATATCTATCTATATGCTGCCATACACTACGAATGCATAGATACACATATCTCTCCATATTGAAGCATCTGAAAGATGACCACAGATGATGCACTTGCAGTCAATTCATTTTTCGTTGCTTCTTGCTCACCTGAATTCTCATCTATGAGAGTGATTGGAAAGCCAGTGACAGCCTCTTTAGCGAAGTCCTTGACGAGAGCTTGCAATCGCTTTTTCTCCTCTTCCTGTGACACACCACACCAACACACTACACAATGCAGACAGCTATCTAGCTGTATAGCAAGATTCTCCTCTCTTTCGAAGCGTGGCGGAAAAGGCCTTCCTCTTGTGATCTCCAGCATCATCTATCTTCAACCTATCTACTCTTTCCATCTATCACGCTTTGTCTAGTCTATTCATCTTTATCTCTCATGTTGAGGCAAGCTGACTACACATCTCAAGACGTCGTCATTCGGCCTCTCTTATCTCGAACAGTCTTACCTTTTCCTCAGGTGTCAGCTCAGAGAGTTTGGTTGGAACTTTTCCATTCACTCCTCCTCCTGCTGGTCCTCCGCCAGACTTTTCTGAAGACTTCGCTTTTGCAGGCTCTTCTTCTTCTTTATCTGATGGTGTATGATCACGCTGTTGCCCCTTGGAGATACCTGTAGACTGTCGCTTCATGAGAGATGATTTGCCACGAGTGATCGTAGGCTGTTTGACGACCCCGGTAGCTCCGGGGGATTCCCCATAGGCTCTTGACGAGGATGAATGTATCGAAGGTTTCTTCTCTATAACAGGAGATGGAGAGAAACTATCATCACCATAATTGTCATGTTGTGGGGCCCCCCCTCGACGCCGAGATGAATCTCTCCGAATATAATCCGATGAATAATGATTGGTAGACGTCGAATGGTAAGGAGGACGAGCAGCCGACGAAGGAGACGGCCTTAATGAGGACTGGTGCTGATAGTCTTGATGATACGTGTGACTTGGGGAAGGAGCAGGCTTTCTCAACGATGAATTTGATCGACGAGGCATAGACGGGGGAGTCTGCCGATGTCGCTGAGCGGCTACAGAAGAAAAAACAACCGACGGGCATACACAGACACAAATACACAAAACCTCGAAAAGAATCCGTGATTCCATTACATTCACTATACACACACGGATACAGGTCGATGCATGCATGCATGCATCCAGCATGTGTAAACATACGGCTATGTACAAATATATAATAGTGGGAGACTTCTGCTCTGCTTCGATACGTCACTTCGATACGCATGTTTTGAGACAATCAACGTTTACTACTTTCCTGTCACGTTATCGAAAAGTCGAAGAAACTCGGCCCCAAACTCTTTCCTACACGAGAAATGCATGATATACGACCGCCTTCTCTCCTCAATCAGCGTTACTACCTTTTCATTCCACATGAATCCATCAGGCCTCAACATATAATAGAAACGAAACACCGTCAGGGACAGAGAGCAAGATAAAAGAACGCCTCGGTCTCAGCCCAGTCCCCCGGAAGAGAAACTCGCATGGAATGAAGAGAAGAGAAAGGAAGAGAAAAGAAGAGAAGAGGTAAGAAGAGAGAAAGGAAAGATGTGTGTTTTCAATTAGTTACCGGGAGGCATAGGCAATCCATCGTCACTCTGATAATCGAGGAGATCGTCATCTGCAAAAGGGGAGAAGAAAAAGAAGTGAAAAGAACCGTTAGAGCGAGCGTCAATGAAAAGCAGAGACTTCTTAATCTTCCGTGTGTACCCTGGAAAAGGCGGATCCCTGCATATCTAGAAACTTCGATCCCTTCCGCCACGGGAGACGGGCACTCGGCTTGTCTACCTTCGTTAAGTGGACAACATCACAGGGATAACGATCACTAGAGAAAACAAACGAGGAGAAAAAGCAGCGACTTCTCCAAAAAAGCAGAAAAGAAGAATCGTGCTCTAAAAATGAGGCCGCCTGTCCTATCCATCCTTCTCAACGCCAGATGAACATAACTTGTTGGGATGTCATCCCTAACTCGAGAGCCAGACTAACACATTCTGTGCCGTCACCATCTCCCAATTCCCCATGAAGAGTCCATTCAAAGACACATGTCTTCGTTCGTATTCTCCCTATGAATACGTATTATTCCCCTACTGTACCCCTACAGGAAGAAATGTGTATCACAAGGGCACCCTGTGACAAACGCAAGCCAGTCCAAGCTGCCCTACTCTTACATCTCCCTGCTTGTGCCGTGCTGCTTATCTATTTCTACTGAAGAACAGCCCGCAGGAAGGGAAGAAACAATCTAAGACACAAACCCAATATGCATCCAGGACACGCGTGAAGAATCGCAGTCGTTTCCGCAAGAGAACGGGACTGCAGAGATGAGCCTGCAACGCAGTGTACGTACACCTGGGTATCCACCACGGATCCCGTCTCCGCACTTATACGACAGAAAAAAGCAAGCGATCAATCCACAGAAAAGCAAACCCTCCCTTCTCTTCTGAGTCCACAATCGTGCTCTGATAGAGTGCTTGGGAAACAATCGAAGCATCATACCTGAAAGCCCGATTTTCGGAGAAATTTGATCAGCTAGCCACACTTCCCGGTCCTCGTCCGCACACAAACCACAACAATCCATAGTGAGGAAACAGAATAAAACTTGTTTTAAAAAAGATACGGGAAAAGGTGAGAGAAAGAGAAAGAGAGTCTCGAACTTGACTGATGCGATCAGTCGATGCAAACGATGAACCGGCACTTTGGAGAAGCAGCCGGATTTCCTTCTCCTCGACAACCCTTCTCGCTTCTATTCCTTTAACAAAGAAGGACCCTGCTTACAAACCCCAGGTTCGAGATGGAGGAGGAGAACAAAAAGATTACCGCAGGAATTGCTGGCCATTCATCGGACACAGGAAAAAGCGCGTCGCAGCAGTCCCCCAGCAGCAGCGACTAGGATGCTGCTGGCGTCCAGGTACAGCTAGCGAACGGTTGTTCCGTTCAGCATCGGGCACGTGCAGCTTGGCCGATGAAGAGAGGATGCGTAAAGTGAGGGTGTCGCCCCTTGAAAAAAGAGGACCACAGAAGTAAGATAAGTCAGGAAACAGAGAAGAGCGGAAGAACACAAGAAGGCAGACGCAATTCATCGACTGAAGACGGAGAAAAACCTGTGCAATTTTACAAGGAAGTCCTTCGAAAGGATCGAGGCTGGCTGTCAGGGGGGGAAGACGGCCCGGGGTTGAGCCGATAGCCCCAGCCAGCTCTGCGTGGCCGACGCTTTCCAGACATTGAAGCTGAAGAAATCCTGAAACTTTAGAGAGCTTCTCCTGTGCACATCACCAAGAAGCGACGGGATGATTTCAACACGTTTCTCGCAGAAATGCGAAGTTCTTATAGACGGGAAGGTGCACTAGCCGCTGGTTACCTGCTGGCTCCGGCCTGCCAACGCGCTTAAAGGGGGAGCGGATCGGCCATCCTCACACAGCCAGGCTTTCCGAGACGTGTCCATCCATCCGTGAGTAGACAGCCAGATGGCGCACCCCCTAACAATCGCATCGCGAAAAAGAACAGGTTTTTCTTGGTAATGATGTAGCATTTGCCATCAAAGGGTTCTGAAGGCACGGGGGGATCTTCACGCCGCAGCTGACCTACGAAGAGTGACCCACCCCCATACCGCCGGTCTAAAAAAGATGGAACTCTGAGGAACTTCTTGCTGTCGTAGTCACTAGTGACTCCTCTAGAGATCTTCCTAATCAACGTAGAGGTTGCCAGGATTCCGCAGTATCATCTCTATCCCTTATGTAGCTGAGGAGTGAAATTTTTCACGTGTATTCTATAATCTACTGTGCATAGAGAATGCTATCGAAGCTCTATCAAAAGAGACTCTCCCCTCCCACACCCCAAGAAGAGCGACTGACAGGGCCTGGGTGAGTAGTTCGACGTAGGTGCTTCTCTTCTCTCCGTTCTGACTTTCCTTACTTCGTAGACTGACCGCCCAACTGAGTGATCGTCCCTTCACCCCCACCCGGATTGGAGTTCTTAACCTCGGATGTCATCTGTAATTGCTTGCATTTGCTACGTATCCTAAAAGACTTTAAGAAAGCCTAAGACCGTACTCTGGGAGTGGGACACGGCAGAGATCCTGCTGTTTTTCAAGGGCCTTTCGCGCCACTAGCGAATGCTATGTATCTCTCCTCCTCTCCTCGACAGATGGAGAAAGACTGTCCGGAAGGGGAAGAAAATTGAGATGGAAAAGACGACTGAACACATGCATTCTCTCTTTATCTGCAGGAGTTCAGAGAAAAGGAGGCTTTCAAACGTCGCTCTGTACAAATTGAGAAAGAAATGTCCCACTTCTTCAAAGAAAAGAATACGCTCGTTCTTCTTCCCCCTTCTTTACGCATGCGACGATGAGTGAAGTGTCGAGATGAAGGCATCTTGGACCATAGAGTTGTCCTTTCTCACAAGGGTGCAACCTCTCCATTTCTATATGTCTCTATATGGCACTAAAAAACGTTGAGAAAGAGGCTTTCTCTTTCTGCTGACGTCTCCTTGTTTCTGTTGACAGGGGACTGGTGCGTCTGTCCCTACTGCTTCCTTTCTCTTCTTCAGCGCCGTCCTACATACACCTGACCTACATCTAGTGTTATCAGTGTTATCGACGGAGCGTTCGCTTCTCCCTGTCTTGCGTACCAAAATTCCCTTTCCTCATAACCCCTTTCTGAACTTCCTTTCTGTATGGTCTCCTGCGTTTCCTTTTCAAGTTTTATTTACATAGATCTCGTCTCGTGTATCTGAACTTGATGTCCATCCCGATACTTCTCCGTCGTCCCCCCCCAGTCTCCCTCTTGGGTGTTTCAGAGGAGAAAACTTGGCTTTTCCCTTTTGGTGACGATGACCGGGCTCTCCCTTTTTAGTCTCGAGAAGCCGTAGTAGTCCATCGCAATATATTTTCCTCTCTTCCTTTTCCGCTTCTCTCTTTCAGGAGACAAGCGATCTCTCAAACTCGTCCCCGTGTCCGTATCCCTGAGTGGTTCAGGTATACATACATCTTTTCAAGCTGATAAGCTTTGACCTTATTTTCTTCCCTATTTCATATGGAGAGCACAAACGAAGTGCCTGCCTGTAGACAGCCTTCCGCTGGTAGTCTTTCTTTTCTTTATCCCTTTCTCTCTGATCCCCTCCCCGCCCCCCTCCCCATGAACGGCTTCTTTTTTTCTTTCATTCTTCCTTTCTCTGCTTGTTGCTATAGGATCGCTTGCTCATGTCCATCTGTTCTCTATTCTCAGACAGCTAATCAATCCCCTCGGCTCACAGGCTTTTTCTTCAGAATACAGAAGGACGATCATCTAGAAGGATCACGCGACATATCTATCGGGAAATCCGTCTAATTCGATGCAAAAGACATCTCCGATGCGCTAAAGATGGGGTAGGCATGCCACGTCTCACTCCAAACAAGCAAGCTGCCGTCCAGCTTTCAGCTCGGTGTTGTCTTCTCTTTCTTTCTTCCTTTTCTTCGTCTGTGTCACTAGCCTCTATCTTTTCTTCTTCTTCTTGTCACATGCTTTCCTATGGAACAAAAAGAGGAGGAAATCCGAAGATCGCTCAAATCTCGTCAGTCTCTCCTGTTCTCGCCCTGCTTCGCTCCGCCTTTGTCGACTCTTCTACTTTTCTGTTCATCTGTCTCGCTAGGGTCTTCACGTATCAGGAAAGGAAGAAGATTCTCTCTTGTCCTGACTACCCTTTCCTCCTTCTAGCCGTAGGAACTGTTCAAGAGGGAGAGAGCTCAATCGAGAGAGAGAAAGAAAAGGAAGGAGACTTTTCTTTTCTTCTTCTTTTCCTTCCTATTATGGAGACCACACTTCAACCTCGGAGACCTGATTCTGATCGCTCTCTACCACCAGGTTTCTCTGTTGTCCCTTCTTTCTTTTTGTTCTTCTCTCTAGCGCTGCACATCTTTTCTTGAGAAGCCTTACAGCCCTTTTTGGGGGGGTCGATCGGTGGACGAGAGTCTCGCTTGTCTCTCTTCCTTTCTAGACAAATGAAGTGGATCAGCAGTGTTGGCGCAGATATCCTTTCCTTCTATAGTTTGGATGGAGGTGTGTATCATGTCCTACCATATTTCGCTGAAGATCTAGCAGGTTTCCATCATGAAAGAAAGAGTCTCTCTAAGGCTTCCCCGGGGGGGGGTGAAAGGAGGGGGGAAAAGGAGACAGAGAATAGAAAAGAAGAGGAGATCGACTCAGCGCTTCTCCGTCGGAGAAGCCAGGATGATCAGATGGTCGTCCGTCCACCCGATGAAGAGAGGGAGGAACAAAGAGACGAAGATGAAGAGAAAGAAGAACACGGTAGAAGAAGGAGTAGTACAGGTGACTCTCTGGTATCACGCTGCAAGGAGGAGGATAGAGGCAAAGAAGAGCAGCTGAGCTGTGGGTTCGAGACACATGTTGAAGATTCCTTAGGGAGAGAGAGCTGCTTCATTTCAAGAAAGAAAGAGACTCATACACTTGGATATATGACGACATGTGTCTTCAGCGGAGGCTGGGGTGGGTATGATGAGACGGAGGTGACTGTTGGGACTACCGAAGGTTATGTAATAGCTTTGCCGTGTGTATGGCCGAAGAGAGGCAGAAAGGAGCATGCACACGAGACAGGAAGGAACCGAGACAGTGAAGATGAGGAAGAGAACCGATCCGAGGAAGATGAAGGATATGGTGATCCCAATTCCATTCCTTTTGAGTCCTCTTATCGTGCTTGTGGAGTTAGACGGTTTCTCTCTCTTCCTTATACAGTCCAGCATCTCCAGATGTTAGGTGTACATACACCTCGTATGGCAGCAGGGTATCATAATGAGCTTCTAGGTTCGGTAAAAGTAAGAGAGAGGGGAGATCTCGACCCTAATAGAAAAGCATATCAACCCAAGGAAGAACACAATCCAAGCAAAGAAGGAGAAGGGACACATTCCTTTTGTCTTGAATGCTATGGCGACGAAGGAAATATCAAGGGAAGGAGGGTCTCCAATGATAAGGAAGCGGTTGATCTCTCAAACAAATGCTGCGATGTATGTACAGCCTGTTGCTGCAAGACGTCTTCCCTTTATGCACTCGATAGAGAACTTGAGAAGGTGTCTTTTCCACGGACTTCCTCGTCATTATCAACAGGAGGAAGATCTGAAGGCGGACATGTTCGTCCATCCTCTTCGTCTCATGGAGTCAATTTAGCGTCTTCTGTTTCTTCAGGAAGAAACACTGTTTGCTCCTGTGAGTCTGTCAAGTCTTTCTTCTCTTCTGATCGTCTTCTCCTTGCTATGGATAAAGGAGGGAATGGTATAGTGACTGAGTGGTCGTCGCTCAGTCATGAAGATGAAGATATGCATGCAGCTTCTTTCTCTTCTCCTTTATCTCCTGATACAGCTAAATCTTTCTTTTCTCTGAATATGCCAATCAAGAGATGTGAATCGAATCCTATCATCACATCTCTTCTCTCAGTTGTCCCTGCTACCGCCACGGCTACTACCTTACTTTCTGTGCACGATCTAGTTACTTCTTCTGTCGTCTTCTATGCTCGTCCACCGACAGCAATTGCGACTAGCACGACAATTCCATCAACAGTCTATCGAGCGTCTCCTCCTTCAGGAGGAGGGGGACCTATCGAACCTGCCACATGTCCATCATTCTCATGGCCGATGATGTCGTTAGGAGATGACTCCTTACATCTGAATCGACAGCGGGGTGACTTGGAGTTTGATTCGAGTGAGAAACAGTCTCCTTACTGTTGGAAGGGAGGAGAGGACAATCGACTGTGGGGAGACAGGCGGAGATCGAGACGTTTTCTCCCTAATCTTCTTCAGATGACTAACCCTTCACGGAATTCATCTTTTCATAATATGCAGGAATTCAAGAGACTAACCTCATCTCTTTCTTCTTCTTTTGCTCGTGTCTCCATAACAAGTACAACATGGCTGCCATCACTTCATCCTTTCCTTCTTGCTGCAGTAGGACATGAGGGATACCTTCTTCTCTATGATCTTCGTGCTTCTCCTCATCCTATCTACGTTGCAAATGAAGCTTATACCCAAGAAGATTTCAAAGATATCTACCATTCTCTTTCTCCTTCTCCTTTCCCTCATCGTAGTTCTCCATGGGGTATCAGCTCCTCCTCTCCCTCTCTGTCTTATCGAAAGAAAGGAGGAGAAGGTGGGACTTCCTTCTCCTCCTCTGCCTCTCACCCTCCTCAGGCTGAAGAATCTGTGCGCCCAGGTGATCGAGATACTACTTCTAGCCGCTCTCCATTCTCATCAGGTCTGCATTCAAAGAACTCTCCGTCCTCAGAGGGGGACTTGAATGTGACGGCAACGGCGACAGCATCAGCTGGGACAGCAGCGACCTGTTCTCCTAGGAAAACCTTGATATCTCCTAGGAAAGAAAAAGGCAACAACCTTGTATCTCGGAAGATACGGAAATCGAAATCTTCCTTCTCCTTTGTGACAGCTCTACCATGGCTCACCTCCTCTGCGGTACCCCATGACGGTCTCGTCATGCCTTGTCCCTGTTGCTGTTGTATAGCCCGAGCATGTGCTCTTCAAGATGAGGAGCATCCAGACACTCAAAGGAGTGAAGGGGACGCGAATGATGAAAAGAAAGATCACTGTCTATCCAAGGAAAGCCCTCTGGCTAGTTCTTCTTCTGCTTCCCCGTGTCATTCTCCTCCTCCTGTTTCTTCGAACGGTTCGACAGCTCAGGCAGCCGGATGTAAGGGCGAAGAGAAGTCCAGTGGTGATTCAGAACAAACTTCTTTGACGCCTGATCCTCCTCAAGCCAGAGGGGGCCTCGAACGTAGGACCCATCTACCAATAGAATCTTCTTCAGCAAGTGAGGGAAGGGAAGCAGTGGATTGTACACTCGTGAAGAAGTCAGAAGATCAGATATCTTTCGATTCTAAAGCGACTCCTAGTGGGCGGTGGCGCATGTACGAGGGCTTCAAGGCGGCAGTTGTTCTGAAGCCTCGTAATAGTCGCAGGCCACGACCTTCGAAAAGGGACGGGACGTACACACCGGAGAGGTCTGAGCTGTCGACTCCCGAAGAGGGCCCAGACAGGGATGGACGTAAGGATAGCTCCTCTACTTTGTCTAACGGGGTAGTGTCGAGCAAGTGTGTACCCGGGGTGCGGGAGGCTATTGGAGAAGAATGCAAGAGAATGAAGGAAGAGCAGACAGGCATTGAAGTGGCGAGACTGCCGAATGGATCGCCTCCTTTGTTCACCTCTGGTACATCAGAGGCAGGCGGCGATATCTCTGCGCTGCAGAAGAGAGAGAAGGTAAGTGACCGGAGAAGAAAAGCAAGGATCATAGACGAAGGAGACGCGGACGACAGCGGAGTTCAAGCTTCTCTCGAGTCACTGTCTCAGACTAGGAGTGAAACAAGAAAGGTGGCTGCTGCTGCTGCAACAACAACAACAACCATAGCGGCCTGTTCTGCGAAGGATGGTGATCTGTATTTTCAAGCATCTGGACGACGAGAGAGTGGTGTGGAGAATCCATCGATCTTGCCTTCTCATTCTTTAGGAGGAAGTCCTAAAGTAACCCACTCTCTCAGGAGACAAGGAGAGGAAGGTGAAGGGGAGATGATGCGATGGTTCGGCAGAGAAGAAAAGAGGTTTCTGGAGTATGTCTCGTGCCAACTACGATCCTCCTGTTCAAGTAGCTCTACAGAGGCAGCAAACTCTTTCGCGTCTGATCCAGGTGATCGTTCCTCGGCTTCTCCTTGCGATAGCAAACATGAAGAGCTAAAGAAGGCTCTTGTAAAGAAAGAGAAGAATAGAAATGAGGCGACGGAGGACCTAGCGTCGAAGGCGACTCCCAGCAACCAACAAATGTCGGACTCGCCTATACAAGCTCATTCTCAACCACAGAGCGAGGTTCTGACGAGATGTCTAGCTTTATACCCAGCAGGAAAGGGAAGAGAAGAGCAGGGAGTGAAAGAAGAAGAGGGTGATAGGGGAAAGACCACCTTTCCACTAGGCTTTTCAACGCCGTTTCTAAGAGATGCGAAGATGTCTTGCATGTACTGGGCAGCCAATTTGCTTCATATCTCTGCATCACCTTCTTCTATCTTCACATCTTTTCCCACGACTATGGAGGCGAGTTGTTCTCCCTCTTTGAGCCCTAACAGCTCGGTGTCTCTCGGTGATCTTCTGTCTGTTTCTCCTTCTGTAGTTGACTTTCTATTGACATGCATGTCGGCGGCTCTCTCATCTTTGTTGGTGTCTCATCGATTCGAACAGCAACTTGTATGCAGTGAATTACTTCAGCATCAGCATCAAGACATGCAGAAGCTTTCTCAATCTCTCGCTGCACCCTCATATAGCCCCGACACTTCTGCACACTCTTCTTTTTCTTCTTCTTCTTCTTCCATGAACTCCTGTGTTTACTTTCAACCTGGACGGACGTCGTTGCGGGATGGTGACTGGCCTGGAATTCTTCAGACGTTCCTGTCACTAGAGAACCTTTTCCTTGAATGTCGAAAACAACAGAAAATGGGGCTTTCACCGTGTAAGGAGGAAGTAGGAACTGACCCTTCACCAGCGGCTTCACCGGGCGCAACTCCTCTGAGATCTAAAGTTAAGAAAGAAGAAGATAGTACGCTCACCTTTCGTCCTCAAAAAAGAGCGAGAAAGAATCGAGCTGGTGGGAAACAGGAAGATGATAAGAAAGTCTCGCCTTTCTTAGGAGGTGAGATATCACGCAAGAAAGGTCCCGGGGGTGGTGAAGACACTTCAACCTCGTCGAGCCCTCATTCTTCTATAATGTCTGGAACAGATATCTCTTCATCTCCTCTTTCCTCCGTTCTCCCTGTCCCTATGAGCTTTCTTTCGAGTATCCTGAACTTCTACGCTCACGTTGTCTTTCCGCCTGGAAGTTTTGACCACGAAGAAGTGCGTGATCTCGATCTCTCCCCAGGTGTACGCCCCCCTGCTTCTGACAACTCCGCCTTTGCGGGTAAGCTTTCCTCTGGACGTTGTGGGGGAGGGGAAGAGGCTCCTCTGTCCAACAGAACTTCGGTCAAGGAAGAGCCTCTGCGATCCAGTGAAACTTCTGGTCGTTCACGAGGATCCGTGAACCCTTCACACGTGCGTTTCAACACCTCTTCGCCAGTCCATACTCCGTCGCCTCTAGTCACGTCTAGCACTTCTAAAGGAAGGACAGATCGGACAGAGAGTTTAGTACCCTTTTCAGAAGTGACCGTCATACAGAAATCGCTTAAGGCTCTTCAGAAGCGTCATTACTGGAACTGCATGCAACTCTTACGATACTGTGCTTCAGTCCTCTTTGCTCTTGGTGAAGCCCCTCCTCTACTTGAAGGCGGGGTGGAAGCTAATACTCCAGCCGCGCGTACCATTAGAGCAGCGGTAGCAGCAGCTTGTGGAATGATCTCCGTGGAACACTCTGGGAATGCTGATGCTCAGCCGAGTACATTGTTGGTGAAGAAGGAGGAAGAGGGTTCAGAAGAAAAGATGACCTCGGTCAAAGAAGATGATGAAAAGCACCTCGGACAAGAAACGAGTGGGGCCTCGCCAGGCACTGTTCCCTCGGCTCATCACCTTAACGGTACCCAAGAGGAGGAAAAGAGCGTCGGTAACTCCGCAGATCACATAGATGGGCGCACGGCTTCTCTTCCTCCTCATGCTCTGCCCAGGTGCCAGGTCTGTAGGAGTCCTGAATCTCGTGTGAAAGTGAAGATGCGGCGGTGGGTAGAAGAGGAACTGACTGAGGATTTGCGTCGAGTTCTTTGGCGAATGATATCACGGAGGCCAGGGGGAGAGGGATCAGGATGTGATGTATATCTCCACGGTATGATGGCGTATAAAGGTTTCCTCGGAAAATTATCGAAGAGACGAGTAGCCGCTATGACTACAGAGTGGGTCGAGTCGTTGATGGAGCGACTTTGTCTCTGCGAAATGTTGCGGCCTATGTCTTTCTTTCCTTCTGTTCTCTTCAATGTATTTCGGAATATGACGGGCACTTCGGGATTCATCCCCATCCAGCGCAACTGCATGCGGGTGTTACCATTCTCTGACCGAACTTTCCAAGTACTTGCGCGTACCCAACATGATCAATTTAAGCGCAGCCGAACGCCTTTTCTCTCGTTTGACTCGTTGGCAACCTATACTGCTTCCACACACACCGAGGGAAATCTCGCACACACGGACGACGATGAAAGTTCGTCTCGAGCTTCCTGCCATACAGCAGCGGAAGGAGGGGCGAGATCGGTGCGGGAAGTTTCGTACCGTCTTCAGAACAGGCGTGCTGTGAAGGCAGAATCGGCTCGGTATGAGAAACTCTTCTGTGTAGATACAGCCGGCCATGTTCGTGTGTTCGTCATCTCATGCCATGCCAGCAGAGCATGCGGGGGCTATCAGACAAGCATCAAACCTGGTGAACTTGGACCGTCGAGAGTAGGAGAGTCGGCTACAAGAAGCTATTGCGCAGACGGAAACTCAGGTTCTGGAAGAAAGGTACACTCAGTAACAGAAGAAGGGCAAGGAAGGGATGACTACGACGAGCAAAGAGAGAGTGAACGACGATCAACGGGTGGGGGTAGTACAGCGGGGACCGAAAGCAAGACAGCAGATAAGAGGAACTTCTTCGATGCTTCCACACGACAGGATCTTGTCGCGAAGAAAAGTTCTATGCCTGACCGTGTACGCTTTTCAGGGCGGGAACCTTCTGCTCCCGAAGCGGCTCTATCTCTTCATGGAGGTGGAAAGGGTGAGGCACACCACGTAGCAGTAGCGCACTCCGCCGCTCCTAGGGTGGGCCGGAAAGAAGGCGGGGGCGCAAGGACCAAAGAACCTGCTGTTGCCTTTGAGGGTTCAGTGCAACAGTCAGCTGGCTTGTCAATTAACGGTGTGGGATCAGGACGCAGCGGCATCGAAGTTTCTTCATTGATTCATGGTGACAACCGAAGTGAACGTAGTACCAGTGAGACGCCGCTGCGGTCCAGGGCGGCAGCCTCTGATAGAGGGGCTGCGGCGCGGGACGAGGGGAAGGAGACCAGGAGGAAGAGAAAGAAATTGAATGAAGAAGATTCTACGTCGGGGCAGAACGGTGAAGTGTTGTCGGCATCATATGACGGTTGTATGGTCTCGGGTGAGGAAAGCTCTGCTGTCCTAGCGGAGGCATTTGCAGAGAAATTTCCTCTCCTTCCTCCTTGGAAGTTTCCTCCTTCTACTACTGATGAACACAAATCTTCTGTTTCGTTGTCATATAAAAGTGCAGGAAGCGAAGCTGTCAGCAGCTTCTCGACTGTGCCGGAGAAAGGCCAGGCCGCCTCACTCCGTGCAGCCGCAGGTCGGACGAGAGGAGAACCCTCTTCGTCAGATGACACAACTTCGTCTTCTTCAGTTTCACGCCCATCTTCCTCGACATCTTCTGCAACACCCCAACAAGGAGAACGAGTAGCAAGGCTTCGTCGGCCGGAGCATTTGAAAAGAGTACCTCCTGATGGTATTGAGAGGGCCGCAAACGGCAGAGACCAATACCGCCTCCCACGAGCGCACGTCTTCCCAGAGGGAGATCGTGGTCTCCCTCGGTATCGTCTGAAAGTAGAAGAAGAGAGGGTGTTTTCGATCCGGGGTCGCAGTTCGCGGATCGGGACTGGGAGACCATGCAGTAGCCGGATTGCGTCTTTGGCTGTGCACGAGGCCGGCGCTCATGTCATGCTGACCACGACTTCTCCTTCTTTTCTTTTGTACGCATGCTCGTCTTGTATCCCTGCTTACCAGCACCGGGATAAACTGCTCTTTGGTTGTGCGTTCGATTCCCTCTCCGACTCCGCTGTCTTCCGTGTGACAAGGGTCAGAGGAGGACAGTATGAAGAAGCATCAGAGTCTGGATGTGTAGATCCGGCCCACGTATGCCTCCGCCTTCCAATCCCTCCCGAGAGCGCTAAGCCTGCCACCCCTTTGCTTGTATCTGCTTCGCCTATACTGCCGCCTTTCCCGTCTGCTCCATTTCTGCCTACCCCTTCAATCCTGAGGCCGTCTACAAATGCTAACGCGCAGACACTCTGGGGCAGCGGTGCCGGGGCGCAGGCGAAGCCTGCAGTATCGAGATACAGAACCAGAACGACGGGAGGTGCCAGCTGCACAGCGAAGATTGGCGAAGGCCGGAGTGAAATAGTTTTCTCTGACTGGCTGACTGAGGACGAAGACGGCAGTCCCACCAGCGAGGCGGATCAAGAAGACGACTCAGAATCTTCCGAGGACGACTAAGTACAAGAATTCAGAAGCACGAATAGACTACCATCTGTTACTACGCGGATCGACAGTCACTTTTTAGGAGTTGAGCTGTATTAAGGCGTGCGCGAGACGAACGACTTCGACACGCCGCTTGTTGCCAAAGAAGGGAACCGAAGGTTCAAGTACGCCGCTCAATGGCGGTTCCCCTCGAGTGTGACAGAGCTGTGTCATACAATGAAGCCCTCTCATTGCCGTGGACTATATGATAGCTTGCGCGGGCCATTCTATTTACAAGTGCGGGTTGTGGCTTTTTTTTCCGGCCGGGTGAGCTCATTGCTTGAACCGCTCGTTCTCTCTCGTGACGCTGTGTATACTAGGGACTCGTGTCACTCTCAGCACGTTTTGTCGCGCACTCAGCCCCCCGGTACGGTCCGAGTTCGGCGCAATTTTTCGTTGACAGGGAGCCTCAGGCAACCATGATTCACGGAGCTTTTTCTCAAGTAATGAGCGCTAAACTGTACGTCAAGCCAAAGGAGACTCTAAAAAGAATGCAATTCAGCTTTCCCATTCGTGGTACAGTTCACGGAGTACGGCTACTGTCTTCTAGAAGGACTTTGATTCCTGCATGGTCCGAAGCGAATCATGTAGACCAAGTTGTTAGGGTCGTTCACGCAAACCCGACGACAAGCATCAAAGGAGCAGCACGTTCTTTTAGTTCACCGGGCGCACGGGCGTGACCGCGCCGTCGCGAGTTATTCGGTATGAAAACTGGCGATGTTCAGAAAGGATTTGTGTTTCACAAAGTATTTGATTGAACATGTTCAGACTATGCTGGCCGCCGTGGCCAACACAAGAGACAGATGGCGATTCTACGACCGCAATTGATGAAAGGGACCATAACAGTACTCAAATAGGAGTGCCCTCGGTTTAGACGCCGCTGGGTGTTTACACTTTCGGCATCCCACCGACAATTTAGAGGTAAAATGGCATTCATACACTGGCTTGGAGACGAACACACGTGCCGAAGACAGGAAGAGGTACCCAAGCTCGCGGAGGCCAAATGTGCCATGGAGACTAGCGCGACGTAACGAGTCGCTAGCGGAGGCTGCCGAAATTCGCCGGCGAGCCATCTACCCAGGCGGCGTAGCCGGCAGACCGAATTCTTTTGACAGCTCGGAGCAGCCTCGAGAACCATGCTACCCACCCCGCACAGTTCGTGACTAGACAACCCAGTTGGGCTTCGAGATACCGAGGAAAACTATGCATGCATAAGCATCGCGTGGTTGTCCTGACGCAGGGTAGAAAGTGACAAACAGACAATGCTAATGCCGAGATGGTTTTTCAGCCACCTTCTGGCCTTCAGATGGTGACCTTGAGCCTACTGACCGGTGAGTGGATAAACGTGGAAGTCCCACGAGGCTCTTTCACGATCGTCGCCTTCTATTGGTGCTGACGTGGCAGGTTTTTTCTCCGTTCTTTCGTGGTCTCGAAGATAACCACAACCTCGAAACCTTTGACTGATACAAAGGGACTGCCAGTCGGAGAGAACGCGGCATCAGCTGGACCGACTGCGCCTCCATCGCTTGGGTGGCTCAAAAGCACCTATCAGGAGAGGCAGCCCTTGAAAAATTGCCTTGACCGACGCTTGTGCGATGCATCTGCGTTCGGATCGCCGTGCGGATGCAGTTTTAGACGCTGTCGTAAGCAGTTTTGCGTTTTGCGGCCTTGTCGTGTGGCCGCCGTATGCGGGGAAGGAGCTCCCTGCGAGCACCCATAGGGCGGAAGAGCACCAGCTACCATTAAAAGGACTTGCCGTAACCCGCATCCGAGGCTCGCATTGACATCTCCCTAGATTAGGCTTGTGGCGTGGCGGCTCGCTGGCAGATGTCGGCCTGATTCCGGGTTGCCCAATGATATCTGACGCGGGAGGCGTGGAGCCGTAGCGCAACCGGCTGAACTGACGGCTGTCTCTGCTGGAGAACGACGGTGATTTTGTCCCGTGGCGCGGGATGCGTGTAGGAAACAGTGCTTTCCGCTTTCTCTTTCCATGTACACATGGCTTCACCCACACAGCTAGTCGAAGCGAGGTCGGTACCTGTACAGGCTGACTTTGATCCGGATCGCGTTCTTCCGGATGAGGTTCAAGGAATTCCTTCCCAATATGTTGGAAAATTTCGTCAACGTTCAAGTTGTTCTTCACCGAAGCTCTGCGGACAATAAGAAACAGCCGCCGTGTTTTCTCCAGGGGAAGAGGGACACGCCATAACGTCAAGCGACACTTTAGTGCCCGGTGTTTGGTGCAGGGTTTCCGCATAGGTTGTGCGGAGTGTCTCACCTGAAAAGCTTCAAATCCAGCTGCTTTCTGAGTTCCTCGACTTCACTTGGCGTGACCGCCGCCTGAGCAAAGCCAGCGGCCAGGTATTCACTCCGAACTGTGTAAGACGTGCGAAGAAGCATCGTATGGGACTGGCTCCGGCAGTCCACGGTTGCTACGGTGTATTATCTGTGCTCCTCATCTTCCTGATTCCATTTAAGGCGCCACAAAGTGGTTCCTGCATTTACTAGTCTTTCAGGCGCTTGTGAATGCTTCCCCAGGAATTTCTGGTCAGAGAGGCTGAAGAAACAGTGGTTTGGTCTGCCGCGCGAGGCACGACAGATCCGGGTGGCACTTCGCCAGAATCTGAATGATGCATGGATTTCAGTGGCGGTTTTACCAAGGCATGTAGGGACACCAACGCGCAGGGTCGCCGCGAGCTCTGCTGATGTCACGGCACCGCGTTCCTACCTGGTCCATTAGATCGATCTTGTTCTGCACGAGCACGATGATCACCCCGTCACATTCTTCCAGGATCTTCCTGAAAGAGGAACTCGAGCACCATCACCGTTTCCGGTGGGACTTGGCTAAATCAGTCAGCTGCGTGCCTCTCAAGTTTGCTTGAATAGTCCGTGGTGAATGGCGAGCCATCTCGACCTCCCAGCACAGCGGGGAAGCGCATCCTGCCATCCTGCGGCACGCTTTTATATGCCGAGATGCCAGACAACGCAGGGCGAAGCAGCCCCCATAGAGAAGGGTTGAGCTGTACTTTGCTCTTTGCCGGAGCGACACCGGCTGGTGAATACTGTCCGAGGAAATGTTGGCGAGGAGACACAGGGAGTTAAGCGGGGAAGGTGTGGCCGAAAGCCTCGGCAGGCAAACAGAAGTTTTCCACTCGACGACCCCGTGATACTCAGAGGCGACTCCCGCATGTCCGCGCCAACGGCATGAAGGGACACGGGCGACTTGGTCAACTACCCGAGCCATTCTCAGGCGGGAACCGCCCACTGATGGCACGGGTGTGCGGCACTCCGGCTGTGGGATCTTCATCTGAATTCCTCCGCTACGGCAGGCACTCATACATAGCCCCTAGTGCCGGACTGCTTTTAAAGCGAGGAGTTGCACTGTCTTTCCGATACGAGCACAATCCTTCCCAACTCCCCCCAGCAAACGAAGTGGTGTTTCACCTTCTGCTCACTCGATGATGGGACGCCCGACTGTGAGAGCAAGCCGGCTTACCGGTGCCAGTTCGCGACAGCATCAAAGCTAGCTCTGTCGGTTGTAGAGAAGACAATCACAGCCGCACCAGCTCCCCGATAGTAAGCCCGGGTAACACTGTTGTACTCCTCCTGCACGCCATACCATACCGTCACCAGAACGGAAACGTTTCGTCCCTCATTGGAGTCAGCAGTCCTGATTACCACGGGCGGAACAGACGGCCGTACCGCTCTGTTCACATTGAGATTTCTCATCGCCGAACAACTTCATAATTACTGTCCATACAGCTTCCGTGACAGGTCCTCACAAAAATAGGCATATGATGGTGGCGGCTCAGTTGGCTGGCTTCTCTCTTGCCCCACGCTACAGCGGGCAAGACAAGTAAGTAGAAGTCGATGGCTCTATCGGGGAAAGGGGGAAGGAGAACGAGATGGAGATGTTGGCCTTACTCATGTCCAGTACTAACTGATCTGCACGCTGCAACTTACTTGGCCTGCTGTGTCCCACAACAGAAACGTGAGTTCTTCTTCGCCGTCTTTTGTCTTAATCTGTGCTCCCTTCTCGACGAAGTCAACGGCAAGTGTCTTTTTGTAACCACTTGTGTATGTTCTGTTTGCAAACCGGGTTATTAAGGAGGACTTCCCCACTGTTCCGTTACCGACAACGATAACTTTCAGGGACTTGTCGAAGTCCTCTTCTATCAACGCCATAGTTGTTCGTGTGCTCGGAATAACTCGGCTTGTCTGGTTTATGTTGTTTTCAACACGCACTGGACGGGTGGGTCCGAAGAAACGCGCTGAGTCCTGCTATTGAGGGGAGGAGTCTTCCCGCCTGATTTCACTTTCTCGGGAGGAACGGCCCCGACATGATTCGAGGCCGCGGACAAACTGCTTGGCCTCGCCCGTGGCTATGCGCTGTTCTGGCAAAACCCGAGGGGCCGTGAAAGCGGTCAGTGGGTGAACAGCTGAAACAGACCTGTGAGTGTCGCTTGCTTCGCGCTTCTTTCGCGCCTCAAGGTAAAGTGAAGTACTTATCAACAAACGTTTGGCCGTATACGGGACAGAGCATCATACGGGGATCTTGTCTAGCCTGCGAACCCTCCCCAGGGCTCCAGCTGCGGAAGTCGAATCCCCTTGCGAAAAAAAGTGCAACCCTGTCAACTGGCGGAGTTCAAGAAGCAAAGATGAAAGGCCAACACCTGTAGGCTGTCGATGATGCGCAGCCCATAGCAGCCCGCTGATTAGTCGGAAGCGGGCCTCGACATCTTTACACGAGGTAAACCGCCCGGGACAACAAGCGGAATCGCTGCGCAGGCGCAGAGAAACACTTCGAATCTGCCGTACCGACAAGAGAGTTTCAGGATGATGGGCTGCATCATGGCCGGCCAGGCTGAGGGTCCCAGAGCCCCGGCCCCTCTGTGCATGCATTGTCATCCAACCCCTGGAAACAGATCAGGCAGGATATCAAAGAAAGCAACCAATCATTGCCGTATTCCTGACGTTTCCAGGACCAGCAGTCATCACTGAAGGCAGCGAGAGGTACGGCAGCCCTCCACGCTTCCGCCGTTTGCTCTCCGGCAGGCGACGCTGGGAAGCGCCTCGTGGCTATCATGTATGAACGACTACGGACCGTGAAGGCGAAGGGAGGAAAGTTTCCGCGGGGCGAACCTAGAATAGTCGACCAGCACGGTGCCAGTTCATACAGAGAGAAAACTAGATAATCCCTGTGCACGCGCCAAACGCGCTTTCACGAGGGCTTTATCAGAAAGTGAAGAGACCGGTATTCCAGCTCTTCGGATCGCGTTTGCGTCCCTTGTCGTGCGGATCTATCATCGCCCTCATACGAAATGTGTTCTATAGGCCTCTTTCCAGTTGCACGTGAAAGAGGCTTGGGGCAAGGACTGACACATGTTGCACAGAAACGGATCCTTCTTTGAATGACGAGGAGCTGCGGTCCAGCTAGTCTACACCAACACAAAAGTAACTGCTTGAGTCATTGGACGACAGAGGTGAAGCGTGCAAGTTGAGACTGGTGGCATCGCTGTCGTCCTCGTATTAAGCAGTCGCCCCCTTCGGGGAAGGGGGCGTCTGTTGCTGTCCTTGGCATTTCATCGTTGGCAGAAATTGCAGACTCAGAGAAAAGCAGCAGCGGTGGGGAGACACTTCGGCACACGGCGCCACATAGATCGACAGATTCAGATCGACCAAGCAGCAAGTGCTACGACAGAGCGCAGCATGGTTCATTATGAAGTCCTAAGTGAGTTCAAGGTGCCCGAGGGCTTAAGGTGCAGGCGTGTAAATTCACCTCGCTACCTCGCTTCAGGAAATGCGATCATCGTGTACTTGAAAAGCCTACCACCACCGCTTGCAGGCTCTGATGTTCTTCACGTATGCGCGCAAACTGGACTGCTGGCGGATCTCGGCGGCTGAACGTGAGACTCGTGTAGCTACCATTGCTTTCAGCTTGGCTTCCACACGAGGAGCCGGGCCGCGTACGCTGAGTTGACGGGCCACACCGTCATCGGGCACGCACGCATCCATACGATGGGTTCTTTTTCTTCGAGAAGCCACCCAGCAGGTGGCACTTTCGGGTGTCCACAGAAGAGGAACGTGGCGTGTAAGCTGTACGGGGAGTGCTGATGAACTGAAACGTGTCTCTCTTGGGCACCTTGCACACACTGATTGACCGAGGCTCCCGATGAACATCCGTCTGAGAGTCAAGGTCATCACGCTCAATAGCGTCCTGTGTAGCAGTTTTTAGAAGACGCCAAACGCTGTATGAGCCTACACACGATGAACCTGTGTGGTCAGAGACCTTCAAGCTAACACGTTAGACAGACAACTGAAATACACGTAAGTGTGAACGTCTCTTAACATACAGGTTCACTGTGTGTAGGCTCATAAAGCGCATACACAGTCCACATTAGTCTGTTTGCCCAACAGTCCGATCGGCATCTCTTTGCTCGGAGCCTCGGGAAGTGTGCGTTCTGCGGACAGTTGAGATTGCCTTCGCCATCACTGTAGAGCCGGTGTTGGAACCTGATGCCGCACTGTCACGAAGTAACACTCGGGTACCGGGCATTGATCAGCCGACCGGACTCCCGTTTGAGTAGCGGTTGAACGGTTGTCCGGTCGGCTGATTAACGCCCTGTAACCTAGTGTTGATTCGTGACGCGCACGCACCAGTCTGCTTCAGAAGAGAAGCCGACTCCAGCGACAAGAAGAGCAAACGGCAGCTGAAACTGTGCTTCGGTCGGCTTGGGACTTCTAAATTTGAGCCGCTTGGATGAACTCCCGACGCGAGCTCGGTCGCAACGTGCTGCGGATCCCTAGGGGAGGTGGCCGTTGTCCCGGAATGCCAGTGAGTTTTTGAAGGCAGGTGAGCATTGCCTTGTTGTACTGGCGCCATCAATTTGGACAGCGGATACTCAACCGAGACCCCCTGCCACCAGGTGCCCCTGCACGAGCCCGGTGCGCGACTCGGCCTTGCCCAGAGAAGTGTTGTGTGCTGCACTCTCAATCGGCTCCGCGTACCGGGGAGCCTGAACCATTCACACCACGCTCCGTTTGCGTCGCAAGCGACCACAGAGACAAGCTTCCACGGGTCGACGGAATGTTGCATATCTGTAAGGCGTCACTAGGCGGTTACTGAGAGCCGGTTCCCCCCCCCCTGGTTCTTCTCTCCCCCGGTAACTCGCAAGCAGTGGCCGACGGGACGGCTCATTTTGCAGTCGCGTATGCCGGCTGGGCTCTTCGTGACTCCAGTGCTCGTTTTCGTATCTATGTGAGGTTTCTCAAACGTCCCCGTCCACTCACGCCGGCCGCCCGCCCTTGCGAGTGTCCACTCGACAGGCGGGGTTAAAACGCTTAGCTCGTAGTAAACCGTGAGCAGATGCCAATTCTTTCTCACGAGGACTCTCGGGTAAGGCTTTCGGCCGCAGGTCGTACAACAAAGGGACGCGAAAAGTCTCCACAGAGCTGCGTGGCAGCGAGAAGCCAAGGCTTCTCTGCACAGAACAGTAGGTCGCTTTCTATAGCGCAGAAGCCGTTCTGTCACGTGTTTTGTTCCCAGCTGATCTCGGAGGGCAACAGGCATGGCACCAGCTGATTAACGAAATCCGGCCCCCGTCGCGAGAGCGCCCGCTCTAGAGACGCGACGGCGGAAAGCACGGAGTAAGGCGGCACCCCTTCACTGCTTTATCCGTGCGTCCGCGAATTGTTTTTTCGTGTCGGAGCTGCATTCGTCACTTCAAGCGTTGGCGACCGCAGGTGTTTCTGGATTTTTCTAGGCATGGCGGGGTTGAAGCTGGGGCGCCTTGTGCCGAAGAGGCGCCTTCCGGTTCTACTCTTGATTGTTCTTGGCATTCTTTGCGGAGGTGCGCGAGGTGAGTCTCATCAGCTGACTACAGCCTCTACGGGAGCAGGGGCGAGTGGGCAGTTTGCGAAAGCGGAAAGTATGTCAGACCGGAGAAGCTGCATTTCCGTGCGAGGGATGAGAAAATAACTCTTGGTTGCCTCCTGTCGGCTCGGGTGGCTCCCACTCGTTTGGACCCCGTGTTTCGAGCTGGATGCCTAGAGCTTCTGGTTGGGAAGTTGCTTGTGCTTGGTGAAGCTGTCACCTTGTTAGGCGGCAGAGTTCAAGTCCATCGGGCTCTCCCGTGTTGTTTGTGATAATCTGTTGCAAATGGGCTGTATCCGCGGTTTTTCTGTTCTTAGTTCAAGGTGTCCCGGTAAGCATGGCCTTTGGTCTGTCCGCGTTCTTTTGCAGAGGCAGAAGCTTTGCACGGCCAGACCACAGCCAAAGTTCTTGGTGGAGGAGCCCTTGAATCAGGAAGGCATCTTTCTTCGTCGGTAGCTGCCGAGGCAGCTGCTCAGTTAGCTAAGAAAGCGGCGGAGACTGCTTTGCAGGCCGTGACTACGGAGTTTTTCAGGAAGTGGACAGGCGTCAAGCATCCCGATTTTCACTCCGTGGATCTTGAGACTTGCAAGGTTCTCCTGAGTTTCTATGTAGCACGCGAGCACAAGGCAATGGGCTCTGTCACACAGATCAATCGGATAAAAGTGAACAATCGAGAGCAAAAACTGACGGTCACGTACCAAGAGCGACCAAGCTTTCGCAATGTCACGGGCCTCAAACGGCTGAACACCTGGATCGACCGGAAGCTGGCTCCGGAAGGCTCCAAGTGGGAGACCGTCACCCGTACGGAGGAGATTGACCTGCCGGAGGAATGCATTGCCGATCACAACTCCAGATATTTCGTGGTCACCAGGAAGAACAGCAAGCAACAGACTCGTGTATTCGCGGTTGTTCTTGAGCTCGAGTTCAACCCAGGCTCATTCATTGTTCCGCGAGACTTGAAGAAAGCTGAGTGGATCAGCGAGGTGCTTGAGGCCCGCAAGGGTGCACCACGGTTTCAAGAATGGCAGGAGGCGGAAGGTTGCGCAATGGTGATTGTGCTGCAGGCAGATCTTAAGCACACCCCGCGCGTGGAAATAAACACTGGAATAGGTACTGTTCAGTTTCGTGACTCGGCGTTGAAGAACATTCCCAAAGGGCATTTACCTGGCACCTGCAAGTGGAATGATCCTCGACAGGTCAGCGTAGCCGTGCGTCAAGATCGAGGAAGAAATCCTCATGAATGGGTGGTGGTTTTGTTCATGAAACAAGGTCCATCTGGAGTGGAGGAAGAGTTCGTGATTCCTTTCGACCGTGCGGTCGATCGCCCAGCAGACCTTAAAGTTCCGGCGCATTACATATGACGTGGAAAAGTTTGCTCTCATCATGTATTCTCAACCCGCAGCGGGGAACACAGTACGGTTCTTCGGTTGGCTATTTCAGGAAGTCGTTGATTCTTCAGTTTTGCTCCGGGCTGGAGACACGACTGGTGGCGGAGCCCGTGAGGATGAAGACTTGCCGTTTGTCCAGTATACGGCCGGTTTTGCTTTTCTTCCAGAATGAATTATGCGGCCAGTTTTTCTTTTCACATGTGCGCGTTTCGCGTGGTACAGTCATTTCCTTCAAATGCAGTCATTTTTTTCGAACTTTGTTTGGTGTGTCATTGCTGAACCAGCGGCGTGGCACGAACAAAGGAAGGTACTCTGCAGACGTTTGCTTGTGTTCAACACTCCCCTGCGCTTCTGCGGAGCGGTAACATACATTGGACCGTGGCTCAAGCGTAGAGTGCTTCTCTGAGTCACTCGGCTGGCCGTTCACTGCTACGCTGCCGCTACCCTCCGACGATACACTTTTCAAGCGCTTTCGCTGGCGTATTTTGAAGCCGTGCAACCGCAGAAAGATACAACTTCTCGATCACTCCACTCTACGCGACTAGTGGGAGTGCCGCCCACGTGCACACATTGCACAAGGCACACCACCGAGTAACAAGAATGATATGATTGGAAAAGGCGGCTCACTGTTGTTTCCCCGATGGTTAACACCCAAACATCACGGCTATCTGATGCCAACACCGTGAGCGTAATAATAATATTCAAACTGCCGATTTGCCGTCGACTCGGCGTCTGCGTCTAATAATGTCTGCTGATGCTCCTACCCCCTATGCGCGGTAACAAAGGGTTCTTTTCCCGCACTTCAGCGCGGCAGAAAAAACAACGACTTTCGTTGCGACGCAAAACTCTCCTTTAGTCCTTCGTTTTATCGCGGCCACTGTCAAAAAGCGAATCTCTCTTACGAACAAGAACTCAGTTGTTTTACAACAGAGAAGCACATTCCAAGATGAGGGTCGCGCTCCGTGAGCGCTGCGGCAAATGAAAACTGCGACATCCGCCTTGCGACAGCTGACGATCGAAGAATCGCAGCTTAGCCCTTTCCCCCCCTGTTCCTTATACTGGCTGAACAACAGCATGGCTCGCGCCCGCCAGGAGCGTTACACTCGCTTTTGCGTCTCTACCACCCCCCTGGCGAGTGGTGACATAATGCCTTGCTCATGCCATAGGGGCAGCCCTCTTGGTACAGAATACAGATGTGCATTGGGACTACCCTCACCTAGCCGCTTCCCGCTGTCCAAACCCGCAAAAATACAAGGAATGAACCTCTGTCTCTCTTAGTCACTTGAGCCAAGCCAGACTTACGTCTAAACTGTCTTGGCATGGCCTTCGTGAAAACTCTACGACATTCCATTCTACAAGCAAGTAAACAGTTAAACAAGCACATTCCTTCCAGGACCAGACAACGGCATTTATGCGCGCTGTGAAGATGGAGACACAATTACGACTTGCATTACTCTAGCCCTTCCGTATACCTCGGAAGCGTCATACGCCTCTCTTAGCGTACAACCTATAGTTAGAGAAGAACTGTGTGATGAACGACACACATACTTCCACAATGAAACAAACAGTTTGGCTATGCACACCAACCCACATACCAACGGCTTGCTTGAACGCATGCCACATGCCACTCTAAAGAGCAACAACGATCGACCGCCGCCCCGGAGGCACCCCCCCTTGCACGAGCGGTTACCGACCCGCTCGGCAGAAAAAAACTGACGAGGAGAGATCTTTATGAAGAAAACATGTCCGGAACGCATCACCTATAATGCTGTTTACGATTTCGCATATCTAAGCCGAGCGAGCTTACATCCCGACAAAGTGAGACTCACACATTTAGAAAGGCACCAAACACATCCTTGAATTAACAGAAGAACGCGATTGTGAAAGCGTTTCATAAAATGATACCGCCGACATACATATAGATATACCACTCTAGCTCGTCTTCTAAACCCCAAGGAGTCGTCATGCATGCAGCATGCAACGCATCCAACGATTCCCCGACAGATCAAGAGCGACAAGGCTACCGTCATGGAAACTTCACTTTGTGCCTCCCCCTCGCTTTCTTTACACGACAAACATAAAACGTTCAGAAAACACCTACCCAAAGTGAAGCTCAAAGAAGTGGAATCTACACTTAAATCCCATGCCCCTCTTCCCCACACTCTCCCTGCTGCATTCACTAAGACTCTTCCCCCCAACTGTCAAAGAAAGTTGTCTGATAGCCCTTCTCAGCTTTCATCAAAGCCTCTACGGTTCACATTCTTACGCTGAGACTTACAGAAGTGCTCAACCATGGAGGAGTCTCCATGCTGATCTTAGGAAGAGTGGTGTACATACACTTCATGTGCAACAGATCGACTCGTAAAGATTGCCCTATGTGACTGGGCAATCGTGTATATCAAATGACTGAGTAACAAATACACCGTGTGTGTTGCATCATCAAGGACAGCTCAACCCTCCCCAATCCTTTTATTTCATACAAGAAGGCGATGGTATCCCTGCTGCTTTGCCTTAGTTTCTCTCGCGCGGATGATCGAAAAGAAAGGAATCGATACTACGCAGAACACTTGGAATGAACGCAACAACTCCGTGATGGGCACCGGGATAGAAGAGACACTGAACCCGAGGAGCAACAAGCCGAAAGAAAGTCCGAAGTTCGATAGAAGGAGAGATAAGATCATACCCCCCCAGCACAATCATAAGTCTTTCTCTTAGATGTAACAGACCTCCCCGATCAAGATATTCATGGCCTTGTAATTGCCTTGAGGTTGTCAGACGTGTCCCAATCTCTCTGTATACGGTGAGCCAATAAACAAGAAGGGCATATCGATCTACTGTATGTAAGATGAGTCTCTTCAACCACTTGAGCAATGGCTCGTAACGCCCCCCACTTCCCTTCATCTCTAAGGAAGACAAAGAGCTCTTCTTCCCCGCCACGTCATGCTCCTTTTCTAAAACTTTACTAGACACCTTAGCATCGGGCATCTGCTCTTGAAGAACAGATTCGTGACGGCCGAGAGGTGAAAAAGAAGAAGGCAGGGAAGGTATAGTCCCATGGCTGTTTACATTGCCAGACTTCAGTTTCGCCGTTTCGAAAGGAGTGTATCTCCTCCTAATTTTTTGATTGCTATCTTCTACAGGCATCTCGTGAGGTGTTTTAAGTTCCTTTACAGTCTGCTGCGAGCTCAGAGATAGTAGATGTTCTCTCTCTCTCAACTCTCTTGATTCCTGCCTGCATGTTACATCCCTCTCACTATGGCTCTTAGAAAAAGAACAATAAGAGTTCATCTTACCTTGTATCCTCGTGTATGCGTACCCCAAGAATGAAGTGAACATTCTCTTCTTGATATTCCATGCGGAAAGAGCTTCTGACGAACTTCTTCTCGAGAGTTCAAAATTCATCTCTCTTCCTCCCCCCAAGATCTGTATTTCCTTCTCATCTGCACCTTTCTTTGCGGTTTTCGTTGTAAAGGTCGATTTCTCCCCCTCATAATCTTCTCCGTGTTCTTCGTCTTCTCTCTCTGATCTTCCTAAGCTATTCTCTTTTTCCATCTCCCCTTCAATAGCAGCCTCACAAGGATCTTCAGGCGGGTGCCGATTGAGAAGAACAACTTCCCAAGGCTGTCGGTGGACTAGCTGAGCTTTCATCGTACAGTTCGGGATGAAACAGACAGGATCTACAAGAACGCAGTAACGGAAGAGTGTAGGGTGTCGTAGGTTTACACACGAGGCAATTGAAGTTCCGTAAGAATGAGCTAGGATATCCACTTTCACGCCGTTGTCTTCAATGTACGTTTCATCGTCTGCTTCATCTTCTTCTTCTCTTTCTGAACATAATGACGATAATGGATCCCTAGAGGTTGGTAAAGATGTCCCTGGTGTGTTTTGTTCTTGTGAATGGCGAAAATTTATCTCTTCTTCAATGCCGAGATCATTCGATTCTTCTATCTCTCTTGACAAGGACATTCTTGATACAACTCCTTCTCCTTCTTCTACTGTTGTTGGTTCGATACCAAGGTTCAATTCCCTGTCGTTGTTCATCTCTCCTGTTTCTCGATTCTTCTTCTCCCCTAAGAAAGATCTAGCACGTTTGAACTCTTTTACCTGTGCTCGATGTACGTCTTTGACGAAATCCGCGATGGCACTTCTTATCGCTGGCATAGTTGGAACTATATCTGTCCAGAGTAAAGGAGAAGGTAGAAGAACTTCTATATCTTCTCTCCTACCTTGATCAGTTTCTTCTTCCTTCTCTTCATTAACTTCAAATGTGTTGTTCCCCTGAGCTCTCAGTTCGCCATACGGTTCGCAAGACCCTTCATTCGCTCGAAAGTCATCGTCACTTATCTCCTTCTCATGGCGCGACAAGACACCCTCTCCTAGTTTATCAGATATCCCCTCTTCTTTCCCTCTCTTTTTCGCTTCATTCCTTGATATAGATAGGGCTACCTTCTCCTCTCCTCGCATATCTTTCGTCACACAAGTTGGGGGTATTCTCTTACTTTGCTTCTTTCTTTTCTCTTCAACTAGCTGCACGCGCATGCGATCTCGAACTGCCTCGACTCTTCTTGACTGCCGAATGATCTCTGCACCTTGCCCATCAAGACCCAGCCAGCCGAATTCGACAAGAATGACAGGTCTTCTTTCCTCTACCGGAGTAAACCAGCGTTGTTTGATCAGAAGAAGAATCCCATGTAACATGTAAGGCAGCAAGCCAAATCCAAAGCCATGTAGTAGAACAATCGGAGGTTTAACAGAGTCTTGGAGAAGGCAAGAAGAGGACGTCGACCCTTCCGATGATGTGGGGGTCTGGAGTATAAGTTTCTCTTCAGTAGAGACTGAGACAGCAGAAGGTAGATAAGCAAAAAATCGCAGATACCGTAGACCTCCCTCAAGAACGACTTCTTGCTCTTCATCTTCTTCATCTCTAAGCTTTCTTCCTTCCTCTCCCCTACTTTCCTGTTTTCTCCTGCACAACCCCAGCGACAGCCAAGTCCATCTCTTTCCTTTATCCTTCTCGTCAACGCTGTCTGTACACCCGACGTCGGGGGGCTTTGATCCGTCGGTTCGAATCACACGAGTGAAGTTGGTGCGGCGTCTCGAACACCCTTCCTCTGTGCTACTGCAGAGGCGGCACCTACATCGAGATTGATAGACACTCATCCCGAGTTGGGTGACGAGGAATACAAAGAGACATCTGAGAATATCTACAAAGAGCTGAAGAAGAAAAGGACGATAATGAGGCCTCAGCGGAGCAGCACCATACAACCATGCTATTACCTCGTTCTCTTCACTCCCTGTTTCCTCGTCTCCTCCACACTTCTGCTGATAATTCTCTTCATAGAAGACATCCGGAGGCATGATATGAACTCCCTCACGTAATCGACGACTTTTCTCTAATGAATATCGCGACTTGAAAGGCTCCCCATTCACACCTTTAGAGCATTCACTACAGAATAAACATCCTCTCTTGAAACTAACGGATGTTTGTCTACGGACACGAGGACAGCCATCGTCACTTTCACGCCGTGACTCCCTAGTTGACAGCCCGCCGTCTCCCGTTCTCTCACTGTCTTTCTTCTCCACAGACGTCTCCACTTCTTTCTTTGATGGAAAAACTTCCCCAGTCTTGTTTGGACCTCTAATAGGTCCAACAGGTGAGAGAGCTAGACAGCAAGAAGAAGCCATTGAAGCTTGTGATTGAGCCTCCGAAGACGAAGGGAACCTCTGTGAAGCAGAAGAGAATAGAGAAGCTTTCGCACCCCCTATATCCGTGTCTTTCGAAGACAATGCATGCTCGTCAAGCCGTAAGGTTGAAGATGAAAGAGAAGCACATGACGGAGGCTTTCCATGAGAAGGGGAGAAAGAATGCACTACGACACCTGACGAACAGGGGTCCTGAATAGGCTGCTGATCAAGGTGACCACAAGTCTTCTTATCCTCTTGAAGTGAAATTTCTGCTGAGGTCTCGTCGTGTGTATGAGAAGGGGGAGACGAAAAGTATGTATAGACGAAATCTTCCTCACGAAAACAAAAATCCGGGGCCGGCATATGTCTCGAAGGTGTGGCACTCCCGTCAGGCAGTTCATGGATCGATGTAGATACTCCGGGATGTATAGCAGCAGTGGAAGATGTATGAAGGAGATCCTCTGAAAGAAGGGGAGATGTAGAAACAGACTGTGATTCTCCTTTATCTTTCGAACCAAGAATCGACTGCCTTTGCTTACAATGATCTCCTGGGCTGTCATGAACTTCTTCTGTTGAACTGTCCATACACCCTAGTACTGTCTCCTCTCCTCTAACATCTTCAGAGACCTCGATTGCTTTCCCTGTGCTATATAGTTCATTCACATTTGTCGCACGATCTTGACCCTCCTTCACCCAGAAATCCTCCTTCTCTTCTCTCGCACAGTCCTCACTATCTTCATCTTCATCATCAATTAAGAAAGATAAACTTCCTGTTTCTCGAATGCGCAGAATAGCCTCGCGACAAACTGCATGCGGCTGATGTGTGTTCGCCTGAAGCCATGAAGCTAAAAGTCTCACCGACAATTTCTGCTGGGGGACACTCGCAAAGAAAGCGTAGAAAATCATAGAACGAAGGACTGACGGATCATGATTGTGAAACACAGTCTCTATGTCGCTCTCTCCCATACACTCCATCGTCTTTCTTGTTTCACAGACGGATGGAGAAGTAGCACTATCCGACGAAGAATGAACTTCTTCAATAGCATCTCCATCATTCCATTCGCCCTCTCCACTCGATCCCTTCAAGAGAAGCTCACGCCATTCTCCTGGTGACGGAGTGTCCCTACTGACATTCCTCAAGTCAAGTTGAGAAGGGAAAGAAATCCCCCCGGGTGGGTCTTCGTTTCCATTCTCGATGCACTTGTCCTCTTCTCCTCCTCGAGAGATATCTCTCCTCAAAACGCTGTCAGAAGAGAAGCTGCGACATGCGTGTAAGAGAGAAGACTCCTGTTCGTCTACAAGGGGGGTGGAGAGGGAAGGCGATTCTACACCGAGAGTAAACAAAGAAGAATGCGAGCTAGCTTGGGTACTGCGATCTGATAATCCTCGAGGAAAGGATGCTGAAGAAGAAAGAGAGGGATGTTTAAGTGGAGTCTCGCACAGAAACAAGGGTTCATCGATTTCAACGTCTGTTTTCTCCTCTCCTGCCTTCTGAAAAGATTCTCTC
>NW_027154612.1:0-39680 GCF_002600585.1 Cystoisospora suis
GGTTCGACTCCGGCAGTAGGCTGGGGCGGGAGAATTCCGTCCACGAGTACTGCTACTAGGACGTGCCCGCGTGCTCCCGCGATATGCAGATTCCGAGCCCGTGTTGTCCTCCATTTGGTGGCTTTCTTGTTCAAATACGTGTGACCCCCAGTGGCACCCGTGCTGATCTTTCGCATGCACGCAAGCTTGGGCGCTCGAGGTGTTGAGGCTGATCACTCTCTGTATCAAGACCTGCGTTTCGGCCCCCTGCGAGCAGGCAGTGTGTTGTTCCGAAACTTCTCTCTCTATTTCCGTGCGGCTGGTGGTGGCTCAGTGCAAGTTGTGGGGAAGAAACCATCCTCTTTTTTTTGAGCCTCCCCGTCTATCTGTGGTTTTTCAGGCAGATGGTCAGCTCATGCTGCACACCAGGAGTGCTCGCTATGGTCGGCTTCTGAACGGAACATTCGTGGCAGTCGCTCCTCAGCAAATCAAACGCCAAAGCCACCACATTGTCCAGCTCTCATGTGGCGTTCAAGTTGTACTTGGCCTCAATGGTAGGGTTTCCACGTGACGCAGTTTCCGCTTGAGACCCGGGCAGCGGACGGTAGAAAGCCACGCGCTATTGTAGTTACATAGGGTTTCATATTGGGCCCTCGCTTTTTCATTCGCCAGTGCAGTTCAGGACTAGAACCGGCCTAGCGATCATACACCCGAACTACTCTTGCAACTCTTTGTCCTTTTGTCGAGTATTGTACAGTTTGAGCATTCGTCGGAGGGGAAGAGAATCATTGTGCACTGGCACTTGATAACGGTCTTTGAAAGGGGATTATTGTTCTTTTCGGGACTTGAAGGGTTTTTGTGTGGACAGAGGGTTGAACGAGCAGGGCTCCTGACTCCACGAGTGGCAGAACTTCGAGGACGGCAGGTTGCGTGATTCCACGACAGCGACTCGACGCCTCCTGGAACTGAAAGAACTCCTTGCTCCTGCGGAGTGCGCGGTGCTTTCCTGTTGCGCCGTCACCCGGTTGTGGGCGTCTGTCTGGGCTTTACAGTAAATAACTTTTTCGCTTCACGTCGTGTTGTGTACCAGGTTATATATGGATCTCGCTGCCAATGAAGACATCCGCAAAGGACACACTCAACTACGCACACGTGCAGACGACGCACGAAAAAGTCTCCGTGGAGAAGCGCCGAGAAATCTGCCGAGTGAGAAATATTATTCTTTGTCTGGCGAAGTGTAACTTTGACATCTCGGTTTCGTCTATCGAGCGCATGTATGGCATCTCTGTTGCTCAAGGCTGGGAACCGAAGGAACTTCTAGACCCCGGAGTCCTCGGTGAGCTTATGGACCTTTTTCTGGCAGGCCGGATGGAGGACGCGTAGACTGAGTGGTCTATCCCCTGGCGTCCATGCTCTCATACTGAGAGGAGTACGTTCCCGTGGCCCTGGCAGTTTTGTTTCTTTTTTTCATTTTGCTTTTGTTTTCTCGTCCACTCCACTGACAGGCAAAGGCCTGACTCCTGCCTGTTTGTGTTTAAGGAGTCTTACAGTAGTGATACTTTGTTGGGAAGGGAACGGCTGTGTCACGGACAAGGTAGTGCAAAGCCATAAGCCTGGAGTGAGCGAACGCTCTGTGTCAGACTGCAGTAAAGTGTACACAACTTCTGTTGCTCAGAGCGTCCCGTCTACTCGATGGCCCTCCGAATGACTTCTCCTTCAAACCTGATGAAGTGCCATACGCCGGCATTCGGATGCCGACGTGACGGCCCTGAACACCGTAGGGGATCGTCTTAGCAAAAGCTGTACTCACAGAAATGTGTTCGATTGCACACCATGTGTGGTTACTATACACGGCTTTCCCTGCCGTGTCGCCGCTGCGCAGGGTGAGCCGTCCTCCAGGAAAATGCCGTCCGGCACCGCGAGGTGACAAAAAAGCATGGCTTTGGTAGAGTTTCCGGAATATGTAGGACCAAGACACACATTAGCCACTTTAGGCAACTGCACGGTTTGCAGAAAGGAGAAGCCGCTGCCCCTCCAGGTAGGCGAGTGTAAAGCCGGCCCACACAGCTGTCACAACGATCTGCACCACGAGGGGAAAAAAACTGAAGACGACAAAAGAGCACCATCCTAACTCAGTAATCGCACAAGCCACGCGTTGCCACGACGAACAACCGGGCAGGCTATGTCGCGCCCAGCAGCGACCAAGCCAGGCGCGAAATTCATCGCCATAGAGCGGCGGCATGGAGCGTAAGAAAAGGTAAGCGGGTGCAGGAGTCTCTTTGCGGGCCTCTTCATCGAGAATCACCAGTTGGTCGACGCCCCGCTGGGTACGCCTCGGCCGGGTAGGAGAGGCTCGGGAAACAGCGGAGCCTTCACGCGATTTGACGTGCCGAAACAGCATACCGCGCACACTAGCGTCAAGATCCTTTAGATCAGGTTCTTCCAGTAAACCCCTATGCACTTCGTAAGAGGCAAAGCGGCCAACCAGAGAGAACGACGCCCCTTGCAGCCGATCAACGGAATGTCCGGCGCGCGGTGATGGCGACACAATGTCCACGGGAATGGAATGCACGGAGCACCATGACCTGTAGAGGTGCAACGCCCGAGGCCACGAAACATGAGAGAAGCATTTGCAGCACACATGTAAACTGCTCATATCTCCAGACAGCAGCCAACAAACCTTGCAGGGTGCCCAGAGCTTCGAGAGTAATGAAGCCAGTGACCAAGCCATGCTGGTAACGTCTCAATGCACTTGCAAATCGGGCGGCGAGGAGGGGAAGGAGGGGAATGTGCACCGCGGTCGCGCCCGGCCACTAACTTCCATGTAAGTAGCCGGCGTGAAATTGACAACGTGGGTTGGTTTTTGCTTTCAGAGAAGGCAGTTACTAATGCAGGAGAAGTGATGACGACAGACAAGAGGCAGCTTCTTTGTTTGTTCCCCTTCCTCGTTGACGTGCCCTTGCTTTCCTTTCTTTTCTCCGCAGCGATCTAGAGGAACCGTTTTATCTTTTTTCCGAAACGCATTTCTGTTGAAGCTGCATCCCTGGGGAGGGCGTGGAAAAAGGCCGACAGTCCAGGCTCACCGCTTCTTCAGGAAACTCACGCCGGTGCAATACGACGCGACATCAGACGTCCGGTCCATGCAGAGAAAGACTAGAATCATGCGCTCACCATCCTAAGAGAGAGACGCGCACGCCGGTAATCCTGTACAGGAACAATAACGCGAACGCCCATCGCCCGTGAAACTAAATGAAGGTTGGGGCACACAGGTGTATATCGACATACATCTACACCGCAACACATCCACATCTGTATCCGAAGACTCCAATAAGCGAACAGGCCAAGACGGTCCCTTACCCGAGGAGACTACACATCATTCACGAAGCGTTTGTTGTGAAGGCGCTCACAGCACAGTCTGCCACCCGCTGATTGCTCGTACAAAAAGCAAAACCCGGCTGACGCGAGGCCGCTGATCAACAGGAGGGGGCCCCGCACCTCAGCTACATACCCTTGACCACCACCAAACTGGATTCAGTTGATGATCTGCCGGGCGGCGACTGACGTGCTCGGTTTTCGGTGGTTGGAGAAGCGGAGGCCGGACATCCGCCGTCGCTGGAGTTTGCCGCGTGGAGGGGTGCGTAAGCTTTTTTACTCCCAGCTCCTCCCGGAACGCTTGATGCAGCATTCAGGGACTGACGCGGATCTGCAACTCTGTTGGTGAGTGGTGCAGTCGCTCCAGGCGTGATGCGTTTGAGCCTGCACTGGTTTCTCAGGAAGCCTTCCGGGGGGTAAAGGGACGCGTCGTCAACCAACACGCAGCAATCAAACTCTACATCCGCGAACTCGGGACCGAGCTCTCGACAGAGCTGCATACCAAAGAGAAAACAGGACCAATGAACTGTCTGTGCGGCAGAGGTACTGCTCAACTCTATAAGAATGTGCGTTAGAGTCCAGACACACCGCAGTATTTATGTGCATACTCAACAGGTACCCGGACGCCGTCCTGTAACGATGGCTTCGCGCAGAGCCTGCGCAAACGCATGCAAGTAAGGAGTTACCACTCCGTTTAGGGTTTAGGGTTCGATGTCTGCGAAACGACGTGACGCGGATTCAAGAGTATAGGCGAACGTGGAACGGACAGGCGTTCCGCTGATGTAATTCGCCACTACGTACCTGCCCCGCCAAGCGCATGCAGGTAGCAGCATTCGACACGCACAGAGGTGCGGCCGTAACGGTGATACGGCCACTCTCTAAGTGACACGGCGCGCGTAGAAAGGAATACAGCAGTGTATCGAAAGAACGTAGTGTTGGTATCCAAACTCACATTCATATCCCTCATCAGACTCTCAGCAGTACGCCTTCTCAATGATATTCTTCTTGCGGAGGAAACACGTTTTATTACTACAACAGTTCGCTTAGAGGGGAAAGGCGTTCAAACTAGTTTGACGGCTTGACTAGCTCTCAACGCGGTCGTATCTCTGCACCTGGCACGGAACTGTTACAGCTGGAGGTCTGTCTCCAGTACACTCTTCATGCCGTAGAAGCCGAGGTGTGCAGCTGGAAGAACCTTTCGAAGTGTCCACACAAGGAAAGGGGACCCAACTCAGCTTTTTCGCCGCTAGTGCAAGTGTCTGAGGCTTTGTGAGTTCACCAGGACCTCTCCTGGAAGTGATACGTCACCATGAAGCCTACCTACAGCGTGTCTCGGCTTCGTCTACACGCATTCACTTCTTCCTCATCTCCGCCCTGCAGGGCAGGGCGGCGAGTGTACGCAAGCATACAAGCATAATCTAATGAAGTCTTGAGACCTGCCATACCTTCAGCCGGAGTTCGAGATTGCTGACTCCGCGAACGAGCAAGTCCTTCATGTTGACAATGCATCTCTCCTTAAATTCCCGTACAGCCTCATCTGCCCGTGCATCCGCTTCCGCATCCCCTTGCCCCCAGCCTAGCGCCCTTCTGATGGCCGCCACTACTCCTGTGGGCCTGAAAACGTACTGATCAAAGTCCAAATCTGCAGCGAGCGTGTAAGCGGCTTCCGCGTCTGCCCCAGAAGACAGCACCTCCACTCCTGATATGACGGGCACCGGAATATCCACCCAGTCAAGTCGCTCGGAACACTGATCCAAGAACGACCTGTGAGCCGCGTGCTTCCTGAACTCATCGGATCTCCCTCCGTCAAACGTCCGAAGAAACTCCGTCCCGATCTTTCCAGTTAGAGACGGGCTGGAACTATACACAAGAATATTCCCCGTCCTCACTGCGTCACCTCCGTGGGCTAGTGCGCTCCTACAGCTCCCACTGTCAGAACAGAAGCCTGTGCCTGCCGTACCAAAGATATCCCTCTTGTTTGAGAACGCTTCCCGGTTATCTGATCGCCTCTCCGTGGCATGTATGCCATATTCACTGATGTCGGCTGTCGCCATCAGCGATCGGGACTGGCAGGCTCGGCTAGGTCTCGTAGAGGCAGAGGTCGGCTGCAATGAAATTCCAGGGGAATTTGAAGTCTCAGGGGAATAACAGTAGCTGGCGTTGTCTCTCGCGCCTTTACTTGTTCTGCTTTGCGACTGGGAGGAAGAAGATTCTCCGGTAGACCCCAGATCAAAGACAGTGCCTGATTCTCGAGGATATTGCCAGCTGCTTATGACGGCGTCGTTCGCACCTCTGTCACTCTCCTCGATGCCGTAGCGAGCCTCTTTTTTTTCGACTACGTGGGTTTGTTTCTCTCGTGTGAGTGGCCGAGACTCATTCCCTGCGACTCCCCCACTCCCTGCCCTTTTATCGGACAAGTCCACGTCTGCCGTGGTAGCTGCCAATGTGCTGGAAGAAGCTTCTGCAAATTCAATCAAGAAAAGCGCGACAACAGCTGACATCATCGCTTCCTCACCGAATCCTCCATCTGTCCAGTAGTCCCCGCCGGCCGCACACGTAATATCAATGCTCTCCTCTCCTTCCTCTCTTTCATCGCTGTCCGAGTCATGCGACGGAGACGGAGATGCAAATCGGGAATTACTGCTATCAGGTGCGTATAGATCAGAGCCAGTCGACCACCGGTGTCCTCTCCTTCCTCGTCCAGACGATACCAGCGAAGAGCCCTGGGGCTGGAGCTGATCTTTCTTCTCTTGCAGTTGTTCGCGGAACCGCCTGTCGCCGAGCAGCACGCAGTGTCGGAAGACCGCCCGGGGCCAAGCCGCATGGACTACATTGCCGTAAATGTGGTCGTAGGCCTAGGGTACACAAGTCAGATCGAACCGGCGCGCACACATGCAAGGTTTCCAAACAGTAAACAGGACAAAGACACCATTACCAGCTTTTCAAGGGGGCAACCCTTAAGCCGTAAACCATCAAAAGATGACACGGAATCACAGAGGAGCAACGTCACACTAAAGCAGGAGCCGCGAATAACGTGCAGCACTCTGAAACAAATATCTTCTAGATGACTGCCGGACCGGAACTTTCGCAGGACGCCCTGTGGCACCGCGAAAGAGCATGCTCTTCTTGGCTTTGCCACACGAGGTGAACAGCGCGCATGCCCGCCTGATATGTTGACTTACGTTTGATACAATAATGCTTGCCATGGCGTCTGGATGGACTTCAATGAAGAGAAGAACCTCTTTCAGGGACAGGTGAATTACTCGGAAGGGCAAGGGCTCCGCTCCATCACCTGTAACACTCTGGCCCATGAACGCGCTCATGCTGAGCTCGTCGTTGTTTTCTTCTGTCATGTCCGTCTCTTCTCCATCTTCTGTTTCCCCTTCTTCCGCTTTGTCCTCTTTTGCCTTGGCTGCTGTGCCTTTAGCTTCTTTTTCTACAACCAACCCTCTTGGCCTCCTCATTTGTTTGCAGTTGCTTGCGCTTTTTTGAGCACCGACCAACTCTTCTTTTTCGCCAACGCCCGCGGCAGCCGCCGCTAATGCCGCGAACGGCCTTTCGTGTCCTGACTGACTCTGGAACCCCCTTAGATGGGCACTGGTATGTCGACCCTCTTCTGCGGTTTCTTCCCTTCGTGGAAGTTTTGATTGGCTCTCAAAAAAGCCTGGTCGCTTGCTTCGGGTTCTACCCTCCCGATAGTCGAAGTCTTCGCGAAGGCCGTTTCGGAAGAACTCCTCCTGCCCAAAATGCAGTCTTTTCTGCTCCGGCACCACGCATGCAAGACTTGCCGCTCCGTCACCTCCCCCTTGAGACTGCAGCATGCACTCGCCGCAGCTGAGTTCAAACAGTAGACTCTGGACAACGTCCCCGAGACGCAGGCGTGCCCGCGTATCCAGAAGTCTCTCAGCTTCTTGGACAATTTTGAGGCAGCAAGGCTTGTCTTTGCGAAGCAGGGCCTTTCCGGCGACGTTTTCGCTAGCAAGCACACCCCGACAGGAAGAAAAATATGCTGGCGCCGATTGTGGCTCCGGTCTGGCTTTGTTGAGAAGCTGGCTAACCAAACAGTTCCGCTCTTCCTTATGATCACGCGCGCGTCGCGCGATTGAACGTAGGGCCAAGAAGAGCTCTACTGCCTTCAGCTGCAGGGCTACCAACGCAGCAAAGCGGTTGGAAGTCAGATGGTGTTGCAGAGAGCCGGCTTCCAAGAAACAGCGTGAGCTTTCCAGGAAAAGCTGAACGCATACCAAGGAGTACGCGGAAGTCGATCACAAATCAAGACGCTAACACCGAAGTGAACCGTGACACAGAGGGCGCTTAAGGAAAAACATCAAAAGAAAGCAGAAGAAAAGCAAGCCGCTCCAGAGTGGAGTGCGAGTGGCCTGCAGGCCCTGGTTGCGGTGCTTTGGACGCATAGTTCAAATCCAGTGTGAATACATCAGATCGACACTCGAACGGACAGATCGAGAACTCCCTTCGCTTGGGAGACAATCTATATTCCCATACGATGCTAACGGCACTTCTGTGAATACATCAAAAGCGACTTCTGGCCGCGCAACAGTGAGAATGACTCACTTGGAGTGTGAGGAGAAGGCAGTCCTCGCCGGCCTCGGAATATAAATCGTCGATGTTGGGGCCTAAAGCCCGCTGCATGCAACAAAACGCTTCTTGCTGCAGGAGAGACCTGAGCGCCAAGCAACGCCAATGGATCCGTGAACATTTGTAAGAACACGAAGCCTATCTGTTCTTGACCCGAGTGTATCGGCTGCATATTGGCTGTGTGGAAGCGAAGCGTGAGTCGCTCGGCCGCACTCAAATGCAAGCACGGGATCGAAAATGTGCCCTTCGGCATCATTGGCGGACGGTCGCACGCGTACCACGGTCACTCGCCGAGTCGGTACAAGAGAAGCGGGCAGCAAGAAAAGGAAAAAAAACAGTTTCTGCAATACGACGCATGATGTGTAGCAGGCAAAGGATCGACGGCGGCCGGGCCATACCCTCTCGTATCTCTGCACGTCGCCGAGCTCATGAAGGTGCTGGACACTGCAGACCCAAAATCGGTGGGAGGGACGCCGGCAACGGATTTACACTGCCGGTGCAAGAGTGGTGATTTTCTGTGCGCCGTCTTCACCTTGCCAATTTCAAAGACTGGCAAGCTGAAGAAATACGCTTTCTTTCTGCGTTCCCGGAAGAAAAAGGTGAAGCAGGAGCCAATGCCTCACACTCGTTGAAACACACCCCTCTCATTCTCATCCACAGCAGTTTTAAAGTTGAGTGAAGAAGAGGAGGGCGCGCTCTCTGGGCGGCGTCGCGGTTTCTGTTTATTGTTGGCGCGAAGTCTGTGTGCATTCTCACCCAAGTTCCGCCGTTAGCCCAAGCTGGACGTGAGCTTTCACAAGCACATCGAGCTGCGGTCTGGCCCTTCTCAACATCCTTTCGTCTCTCGTTGCGTGGTGCTTGTCCCTTGGCGATCTGGCCACTTTGTCGTCTGCGTGTTGAGACGTCACCTTGTCTCCACGACTAGAAAGGCCAATACTCTGGCTAGCGGAGGGGCGAGGGGGCTGAGCCCCAAGTGTTTCTGACTCGTCATATTCTTGCTCGACCATGCGCTTGTAGAGGTGGTCGACAATGGCAATAGCAAGGCTCTCAGCTATACTTCTTTCGTCTGCCCACATCAGCGGACCATCTGCCCCTTCAGCAGTTCTCTCGCCCTCCGGGTCTCCGTGTCTCGAGACCGGGTCCACACAGAAAGCAGCATCCTTCGGTCCCAGACTGCGACTGTCGACTCGAGAGCATGCGAGAGCCGAGAAGCCACAACTAGGAGGACAGGAAGAATAGGAGGAGGCAGACTGGAGAGCCGGGCTTTGTTGTTCGCCGTTGCGCGAAATGGGAGACGAAGCACAAGAAGGATCACGCGAGGCCGATGCCGCTACCGGATCCCAGAGAGAGGCATTTGAAAGAGACGAAGGAAGAGACAGGCAGCATTGACAGACGTTGAGTAGATCGTCAAGGTGATCGCCGTCCAAAATAAGACTGATGCAGACACAAGGAGCAGAGAAACGATGCACTGCATCAAATGCTGGTGAACTGACTTGCTGGCCTGGGTCCGAAAGGCCTTGTCACGAGCCCTCAATAGACGCTTGAGACACAAGGAGAGTAGAAGGCAGACAAGTCCAACAAAAGAAATGCACCACGGAAGCGACAGATCGGGCCTCGGGGGCATCGATTTCTGAGAGTCGGAAAGGCAGGGAAACACGCGCGCGCCATTGTGCCGCATCCTACCGTTAATGCTGTAGCCTCCCGTAGACTACGGACACATATATAAGTATAGACAGTATAGGCGCTGTGCGTGCACGCTCGAAAACCCCAGGGGAACGTGGGACGACTGATCCAGCTTTATAACCAGAGAAAAATACCATGAGACGTTGATTTTTTCCAAACTCGCAACGGCACGGTGCCACGGTTACCTGCCGGGAGCATGAGCCATACTGCCATCAAAGTCCTCAAGTAGACTTGCCCCCAGAGTACCGTGTGGAGCCAGGACTTACTCCAGAGCACGCTTCAGCTCATGAAACGCCGGGATGGTTGTCAGTACCCGACAGAGAAGGTAGTAACGTCCTTCGGCAACATACACTTCAAGCCGATCATTTATGAGAGCCAAAATAGCAGCGGCCCCCGCGCACCAGCTGCTTCTGGATGCAGCTGTGTACGCGAGGATGAGAAGCTCCACTTCGCATTCCAAAGAGAGGGCGAGCTTTACATCGGCGGGGAGGCAGGCAAAATCGTTATTCATCACTTCCGTGCAGCTGGCTGCTGTGTGTCCTGATGGGGCCACCTCTAGTCCGCCAACCCAGGGACAAGTAGATACGCCTGTTGAAGGCGCTCCGAGATCTGTGTAGAACAAATGACAGCTCTCAAGTATAGGACTTGGTGATCTGGGCACCTTAGCTCCGACCCCCACCTCTCCCTGGTTCGACAGACTCAGACCCTCTTTCTCATTTGCTGTTCCGCCACAAACTGAGTCTTCTTCTCCCTCAGACCTGAACCCCGGTTCACTCCGTGGCCTCCACCCTTCACTTTCACCTGTTTCTGCGCTACTGCCTCGTCTTCGACATTCTGGGCCCGGAGTAATCTGGCGCCTCAACACTCTGAGCGCCTCCTCCGCAACTGCTTTGCAACAGCACCCTACCGACAAGAAGTCATGAAGTAACAGCAACGGCCACTCGAACCACTCTATCACCTCTTCTTCTTCGTCTTCCGTCACCGCCATGCCCTCTACGTCTTGATAGTTTCCCGGGTCCCCGCGTTTGACCATTCTATACTCGCTAAGCTGGTGATCAACAAACGAACGCACAACGACCGCAGCCACGGCGTCAGGGCTAGATCGTCCCTTACAGATACGCAGATATTGGCGACACAGCGCAAGGCGCGGACTAGCAACCGTGGGCATGCCCACTCGTTGAAGGAGAGCGAGGAGTAACCGCTCGGGACCAACTTGCAGTTGTTGCACCACCACGGCAAACGGACGCCGCAAAACGCATGAGACGGTCAGACAGATCAGAAGGCGGTCACAGAAGGGACGGATCGAGGCGCTGCAGCGTCTGAGCAGTTGCTCGACAAAAAGGACGCACTGCTTGCGGTGGATGGATCCAAGCGACCCGGAGTGGTCTCCCCGAGTCTCACGGAGCGAGCGACTCGCAACAAAGAACTCCGGTGCATCCCCGTCTTTGTCTGGCTCGCAAGACTGAGCGAGGAGCGCCGCCTCGGGAGCATCCGCTGCGACCTGCACGGCACCCGTCGAACCAAGGGCCGAGGTCGAACAAAACCATTCTCTCTCGTCGTCGTCGACTTCCAACAGCAGTTGGAGCAAGTCCAACTGATAGTCAAGGAGTGGAGGAGGCTGCCCTCGTCTCTGCGTGAAACACGTCGAACCCGCAATGGCCATCTTCAATGCAGCAAGGTCAGCGTCGTCCTGCTCTTTCATTTCGTCCACCGAACTACGCTCCTCTCTTTTCAGATTGCTGTTCTCACGTTCTTCCACCACGTGGGTCTCATCGTGCTGGCACAAATTGCCGCTCTCTGTCAAACAGGTTGGTGTATGCTTCCCGGCCTCGCCGTCGCGACACCCTCTGCGCATTTGTCCTGTCTTCGGACTGCAAACCTTTACAGCCTCCAGGAGGAATTCGACCAGAGCCACGTCATCAGCTAAAAGCTGGAGCTGTTCTTGAACCTCTTCTGCACCGCATCTCCCGCTTATCATTCCTCTTCTCGCAGTGGATGGTGACCTAGAGAAGAAGCGACATCTCTCTCCGCGATCACAAGGTGTGCGCCCTGTGTTGTCCTCGTCTCCTTGTAACTGTCGTGCTTGCGCCTTGTTGGGATTTCCGTCCCCCTCTTGCCTCCTGAGTCCGTCACGCTCACTTTCTGTGGAACTCTCCACTCCTTCTTCGGAACCATTTTCTACGCTTGCCCCTCTTTTTTCTCCTGTCTCTTCATCTGTGGCACGTGACACTCTCTGACCCAACTTCAGCTTGCTTCTTGTCAGCTGCTCCACCTGGCGTTCAGCCTCTTCTTCCAACTCTGCTGCGGCGGCGACCGTGAGGACTACAGGTGAAAACCGGAGGACCAAGTGTTTCGCTGGTCTGATGTGGTCGCAGTTGATGAGATTTGCTGTGGCGTTCTGTAGACATCTCAGGAGAGATCTTGCTGCCAAACCTTCGGATGGCGCTACGTCAGTCGCATTCTCGCCCGCGGTGGAATTCCGACACAATCGCTCACCCGAGGACAGCGTTTGGCGAGAAGAGCTGTCCGCAGAGCACCCGCTGTGAGAAGAATCTCCGCGTGCAGCGCTCTCGCACTGAGCCTGCTGGCTGGAATCCTCTGGACTGTATAAGCCTCCTTCATCGTTTTCCCCTTCACAGTCGGCAGGCAAACAATAGAACTGAGACGTACTGGCGCTGCTGAGGACTTCTGCTGGAGCGGGGGCGCATGCCCCATCACCAGTTGCCAACAGCAAGGTGCCCCTGGAGGCGCCTACCAAGATTGCAGCTGAGGATAGCGCCCAGAGGGAAGCGCGATTCGCCCCCGAGGACACAGGCCCCCAACGAGAATTCCCACCTTCTTCTTTGTCGGAAGACTCCCACGACGAAGCCGAAGAAAATTCTACGATGAAGGGGAGAGCTGGCAACTCCGCGGGAAGTAGCTCTACAACCTGCTTCGTGAGTGACTCGTAGTCCTGAAACGCAAGTGGATGGTAGATTCGGGGAGAGAGGCAGTGTGAAGGTGCTACGTTTTTTCCGAGCTGCTCACCTCTATTTAGATGACTGACACTGCAATCCGACCCACGGCCGTCTCCCTTGGTCGTCGTGGCCGCCCTCTCATTTTGCGCCTCGTTCTCTTCACCCTTTTTCTCTCGGTCCCATTCAGAGCCTGCCATGGCCGCTTCAGCGGCATCTGCGGATTGCCCGGCAAGCAAGAGCAACAGTCTTGAAGAAATGTCGTCCAGCAGCGCCGGAGTGATGAGGCAACTCCATCCCGCTTCATTGTGGCAGCTCGGCTCATGCGCGGTAGCTACAGAATTGCAACAACCTGCAGCCGCTGAAAGGTCGACACGAGCATCGTCCTGTGGGTCGTCTTCCCGGAGGCCCTCACGGACACTCACCAACCCATCCTGCTGACCCGAGATCCTCTGTTCTCTCAAGCCTACAACTTCACCTAACTCCACTTCGTCATTTGTGTTTCCAAGGCCAAGGACACCGTGCGCCACAGCCAGACAGTGTTTATGCTTATAGCGCTTGATGGTTCTTTCGTACTGCGCTCCTGCCGGGCTCTTCAGCAAATTCCCCGCGAAGAGATGTCTAGGCCTGTCGCTGCCGCTTCCGCCCTGCAAGCTAGTTGCGGTGGTCGCGTTGCTACTGCCGCCACCTTTTTGAGGAGCTGCAAAACCGAAGCCGGAGTTGCTTCTCTCGGAGCACGTTCTCCCATCACCGTCCAGCCCGTCATCAACATAGAAAAAATTGTACCGGTGATCGCCGTTCCAGGGCCGAGGCCAGGTGCTCCTTAGGGAACGCGTTGGTGCAGTGTTACTGCCATTTCCCAGTGTCCCGCTCCAGTCTTCATGAGAAGGTGGTTCAGAAGTGCCGGCATACCGATGGGAGTGGCTGGAATCGCACACTGACGCAGCATATGACGAAAGAGGGGGTTGCGTATACCCGGGAGCGGGGCGGTGTTGGCACTTGAAAACTGCTTCCATTTCAAACGGCTGCAGGGGCACACAAGAAAGAAGAGTCGCTTCGGAAGAAGACGGTTTCCAGCCATCCTGGCTGGTAACACTTTGACACGTTGTCCAGCTATTTTCTTCCACAGTTTGAGGAAATGGTGCCAGGCCCCCGCCGATGCCCCGGGTAGAAGGAGGCGGACCGTCTTCCCGGATGTTAGTTCCTTCGAGTCGCCGGGAGCTTCGGTCTCCCGGGTCTGCACGCAGCGAAGCAGACACAGGACAGCGACTGAGGAACTTCACCGTTGTTGGTTTGTGAGTCTGATTCCCCGTACAGCAAGCAGAGAACCAACATTGAGAAAGGGGTCCCTGCCTATGGTTTCTCCGCCTGCTGCAACGTGCGGTAACTTCACCTCTGTACTCTGAATACCCACATATTCCATTGTTGAAAGCTCACCGCTTGCATTTCCAATGTGTATGCGGTCCGCTCCGGGGTGGGGGCCTTCATGCTCATTATCAAAGTAGTAGACACAGCGACTGAGGTGAGCAAGGAGACGATGCCGGGAAGTGAAGGAAATAGATGAGTCGCCTGACATCCCGGCATGAGTACCACGGCTCCAGGCAGCAGAAGCTGCGTCCAACAGAAGTTGAAGAGCCATGGCCAGCAGCATAGCTTGATCTCTGTACAGTACACAAAGGGGACGCTTAAGTACGTGCAGCTCTGGGTCCGCCACAAGGAGTGATGACTAGAATCCCTAGAGCCGCACCCAGGGGCGGCCGTGTGCCAGGGTCTCACACGAAGCTCACAGGACATTTCCGCATTGTATGGAGCAACGCTCGATCTTCTTACTCTCACATGGGAGCTGCCATCACTTTCGGGCCTTGAGACTGCTCAGGAAACCCCTGACAGTCCGGATGTACAAAATAGAGGTCGGCTGCTGGGACCGACTTTGACTTCCTAGGTACAGTATGCCTGACGAGAAGTGGAGACTTCTATTTAGTTGAGGAGAGCTTCTCGCTGAACCTCTTTGGCCTGCTTCGTCTCCCTCTATGTCAGCAAGGCGAAAAGAGAGGTTACGCTGACCTCTACCCCCGGATAAGAACTATGGAAATAAACATACGCCACAGGACGACTTCCTTACAGCCTTCGGCTAATCTGGAACTAACTGAGCCCTATACAAACACGGGAGGTATTGTAAGTCGCTCAAGTGTCACTTCACTATCGATGAATATAGCTCCGACCAAGCAGCCACGCGCGGCGCAGTTATCTGCAACGGGCAGAACACACTTTGGTACTCCGCAACTAACAGTCACCTTCCTGAACCTGTCTGTTACCGTATCCACGAAGATGCTATCGCAGCGGCTGGGTCAGTACGTCATCAAGATATCCTGCCACACACACGAACATTCACTCGGGCACATGCGTACAAAAGCCAAGCGCAATTAAGTGCATACGTAGTCGTGGGGGGAAGCAGAGACACTAACAAAACGTAAGATTGACAAGTTCGACCAACTATCTGCATTTATTTGTTACCTCGCGAACAGCTCGTGCTCCATCTTTGCGTTGAAGTCAAGAAACAGCAAAGCAGCCAACACCTTGGGGAACCTGAAGGAAAGTACAAAGAGCTGGAACCCCCGAGTAACGGTGCAGGAGAGCTCCAAGAAATGATAACCCTGCGCCCGACTAGTCTAAACGCACCGCTCGGAGGAAGACACTATGGCGCGGAGCACTCGAAGCAGCCATCGCGGAGATGAGACTGTGTACCCTTCCTCACGCGGAACAGCTCATCGAGAGCGAAGCACCGGTGTGCAAAGCGCAAAAGCAGCGGTTGTCAACAAAACCTCACCTGTTGACGCGAAAAAGCTCGTAGCTTTTGCACCACGTCTTAAGTCTTTCTTCGCTGTCTAGCCAGCAGCCACCTTCCTTGAAGGAGGAGAGCAGATGCGTCACTTCATGCACAGTGGTAAAAATGTCGAAGCTGGGGCTCAGACCTGTAGAAATCAAAAAAAAGTTTTTCACTGGCGACCTTTCGTGACGAAACTCCAACAAGCCAGGGACACGGAGAAATACGCAGTTCTTGTGGCAGAAATGCTGAAAATTCGAACGCACCCAAAAGAGCGCTCCACAAAGAGATGATCTGTAGGCGGGCGGGAGTAACGGGACACAGGGCGAGAAAACTGAGTCTTATATCGGAAGCGACGCCAAAAGCGAACCCTCCTCTCAGCCATTCTCTAAAGTAAAATGCGTACCATGGGGTGAAAGGAATGCTTAACGCCTGCTGGCTGCTTCAAAGAAGGGTCGAAGCGATACCTAACTGTCTGAAGAGAACTTCAATCCTATTCCTTCAGATTGGAAACTACATCCGGAAACGCTTTGACTCTTTTAAACTTCGTAGAAGAACGTACGAAACTGTACCAAGCACGTGCTAATGTCACCCAGCGGTGAAAAGCCGCCTCATCGGGCTCCGGTTTGCTGTACCTGCAAGCTTTCGCCACCTTCGGGCCGCCTCGTACTTATGACAAGAAATCAGGGCGTCAAGCAACACACTGCTGTCGCTTCGATAATCCAAGGGTGGTAGCAGACGGTGCTGTTCGACCAGGATGTACGAGTGGTAGAGCAGCGACAGCGATGGACAGTAAGCGGCGTTATGCAACTGCTCAAGGAGCTGACGACTGCGGCAACAGAGGGATTCGAGAGAAAGAGTAAAACGGGATACCAGCCATCGCTTGGTGCGGCGACAGCTGTTACGAGGCGAAGTTGTCTCGCTAGCAAGAGTCACTCCGGAAAACCCGTCTTGCCGCACTGCCCCTAGATCGCGGCGCAGCTCCTGTTCGGTCCACCCACCTCATCCTGTTCTTGCTGCTTAAGTAGCCGTGAAAACTACGGATCAGACGAATACGTCTCGCTGCAAACGAGACCATCTACTCGTCTATCTCTTCGACTGGTGTCCGCACGTCCGGTGCCTGGGAGCTCTTACGCATGTCCCCAGGTAGCAAGGTAAGCGTGTGTGCACACTCCATGTGCCCGCAAGATCGAAACGCCAGTCTGTGAACCTCGCTGCATGCGCCACACGAGGGGCTCGGCGCCTGCAAAGGGCGACCACACCAACAAGAGAACAACATCCGCCGCGTCTCCAACCAAATACCAATGTAACCGGAAGATGTTGACCTACCGGAATAAAGGGTGATTGCCAAGGAGGAAGTGAACGAGATCATCTGCCATTCTCACTCCCTGTGGCACAAGAGGTAACCTCCCGTCCCCGGTTGCTCCGAAGCCGCTGCGCAACCCATCGGAGAGACCTCTCCGGCGTGTCGGCCCTGTCCTTTCGACTTCCGGTAGGGGTGCAGCACCAGAGCTACAGATTCCTTTTTCCTTGCACAAGCACTCTCCATTTCCGTCACCACATCCAACAGCCGAGCAGCTCGTGAGCTGACAAGTGTCGCGCGTACCACCCCGGCAAGACAGCACAGAAGAAGACGGAGTGACGCCAGTATTCCCGCGCGGCGATTGTACTTGTAATTCATCATCATCTCCCAGAAGGAGGTCCCGACGCTTCACGAAGTGGCGCAGAAGCTTCTCTGACAAGTCGAACCGACACTGCAGGAAAGCCCTGGAAGAGATAGAAGAAACAAAAGAGCGACAGTGCGTCAAGCAACCCCCTGTACGTCGTCTGCAGTATTCGACATTACCCACGGACACCACTGATACTGTGGAGAGACGCAAGCACGACACAGCGGAGAATGCTGGAACCTCGCGGGGAGGGGCGACCGTATGAAACATGAACTTTCACACGGTGCGTGGTCCATTTCGAGTATCCATTGTGAAGAAAAAAATGTCTTTTCTTTCCCATCAGTACTCATCAACTGTTCTTTATGCATACCCTACAAACCAGCGAGCTGGCAGGCAATTCAAAAATGTTGTATGAGTCAGCATCTTACTGCTTTCTTTCTGCTGAGTGCCCTGCGTTGCAGTACTCTTACCGGAAAAAGAGAACTATGTCCAGCACCACATTGGTCTCATCGAAGAGCTTGAAAGCGCGAATAACGAGCGACGACATTCCGATTTCACACAGCCAAAGCACCAGCAGAGCGACGTTGTTGGCATCAGCTACCCAAAGAAGCAGCTCCTCTTCCTGACCCGCCCCCGCGGCAGGGAAGAAGGCCGGCGGAGTGACAAACAGGGGCGGTCTGAGAGGCATATCCGCTCCCGCTCCACTCAGGCCTCTAGCCGCTGTGTGCCGGCTTCCGTCGCATCTCTGTCCGTGGGGGAAGTCTGAAAAGCTCCTCCGTTCTTTCAGTGGCCTCCTTCGCTTTTTCATTGCTTTCTCTTCAATCCCCTTCTCTTCCATACAAAGAAGCAAAAGCTCAATCTGCCGCTGTTGCTCTGGGTCTTCCCGGGGAGAAGAAAACGCGAACCCTGTTTCCCGCGGCGACACTCCAAGTGTGCCCGCCGCAGCATAGTGCACCTGGTCTCTCTCTTGACGACGACTCGAAAGCCGCCCTTCCATTTTCGACTCCCACCTCTCATGCTGAAGAGGAATGGCAGATACTCGCTTTTGCTTGTAACTGCTGATGAGGAGGAGCTGTCGTGTCTGCATGTACAGCCATGCGCTGAGACAAAGGAGGGGGGTGCAGTCGTCAAAGCACGCGGCGTAGACAGAGAAGCGAGGACAACAGAGTCGCAGTCCGCGCATTAAAAGCTGCATCCCTACTCCTCCTCCTGGAGAAGATGAGGCAACGACAGCGGACGGAGGGCTCGAAGCATGCATAATCCTGCACTGCAAACAAAAAAGGCCCGGTAATGGGAGATTGCAAGGTCAGGAGGCGAGCATTTCCCTTTGTCCGGCGGCGTTGTACGGTGAGTAGCTGCTGTCACCGCCATTGGCAGCGGACAATACACAAGATACCGGCAGGCAAGGCGTGGAGCTGCACGGCCGCGCAGCGATGAAGGAGAGCGCCTGACGCCGTGTCGATCTGAGCTTCCAACAAGAAGGAACCAAGGCAAGTTGCTTGTGCTATAGAGGGAGTCGGCTACGCTGCCTGACTAAAAGCTGAGCCACAGTGGCGCCTGACGGCGTGGATGCCTCGAAACAACTGGTCGCGACCTCGCGCGACTTCCACGTTGCTGTTCGAGACACGGCTATGGCAGCGCAGCTGTAGGAAACGAACACCGTGGATCACCACGTCTGCCATAGCTGCCTGTGAATATACGACTGGAGGAAGACTTCATCTGTCACTGCGTGAGCCGTAGTGCCTTTTTCAACGTCTAAGATGGCCGGACGCGGGCAGCGGGCGGCGCAGAACAAAAGAAACCGTCTCCTGTCGCTCTTTTGACCATGTCTTAATAGAAACCACTCCATGCCTATCACAACTGAACATCGCGGAGAAGCAACAGTACACGCGTACACTTACCACCAGGCATCTGTCGCGGCCACGGAAAGAACGGTCCGTCTGCCTCGTCAGGCAGCTTATGTGCGTGTTACCCACTAGTTCCATCAAATGCCCCAAGCGCACACATACCTTTAAAAGTAGGGACATCACATCTGACCCGCTGCCTTTGAGACTTCCTTCCTCAGACGCACCCGCGCTGTCCCCTGTAGTGGGATCTCCTTGGATTCCACCACAGCTCGAGGGGGGAGACCGCGAACTCCCTGTGGCTGCTTGCTGTTGATGTCTCTGGTGTTTGGCTGGGGACCCTCTTGCTCGACTTCTAAGAACATTTGCCTCGCCTTCTTTCGCTCCGCACTTTTCTGTCTGTCTTTCTGCCAAAGCGAGTCTCATCGCTCTCTCCTTTACCTGTCCGTCTACGCTAAAACGCGGTGACGCTGGGCGACGCAGGTCTTCGGTATGTGCTCCTCTTGTTGATTCTCTATCAGGGGGGGGAGAAACACCGGAGTGGTAGGTCAGCATGACATTTTCATGAGTCTGTGTTTGATGAGATTCCCAGTCGCCTCCTAAGTCTTCTTCTTCCGGCTCACACCCTCCAGGGAGGGAGGACGACGAAGCCAGGGCTTGTGCTGTCCGGACAGCGGACCGCGTCAGATTTCGCTCCACACTGCGTACGATGATGCGCAGATGATGGCGAAGGGGCGCGTCCCGGAAGTACCTGAACACGACGGCATTCCGATAAGAGCACAGCACTAACGCGAGAGAAATGGACGACTCGTGAGGAAGTAAGAACCCCGTGAACGAGGCTTACGAGAAACGAGAGCACGGCCCGAAGTCACGAGAGATAGATCCGTCATTCATTCACCCGAAAGACAATCGATGGACAAACACGAGCACTCTTGAAGAGCCGGCTGTTCAGCAGAAGCCACGAAGAAACTTTCAGTCAGGTCGGATGGTCAGTGAGGTTCACGAACACAGACACGGAGCGATCCCGACTGCTTGAAGAGTTACCGGTTGTCTAGCTATCTCGCTGCTACCCTGTAACACATTCGGTGACGGAGGCTGCGCACCTCAAAAAGGCTCACCAGAAAGAAGCAACTCAACAGCACACACCACTGCTTGCCTAGAGTAAAAACACAGCGCGGCGAAAAACGGATACTCTAGCAGAGAAGCACAAGCCAACCGGATGACCACGCGGTCCAGGATTGTAGCCGCTGCGGGACAATGTCAATACCCGCGACCCAAACTAAAGGTGACAACTGGAGTCCGAGGAGAACATGAGGAGCATCCCACAAGACAGCGATATGATAAAACAGTGAATCCGGGAGATCCGCCACAGAAAACCCAACAACCGAGACAGAGGAAGTCTAGGGTGTGAACTGGAGAGAGAAGAGGGAGAAGAGGAGGAGCGAAAAACTTCACCCATCAATAATATTTGCCATGGTTTGCGTGGGGCACTGCTGAAGATCTCCTTCATGCAGGAAAAGCAGCCAGTCGTCGTTGCGAGCCAGCTCGTGCAACAGCGTGAGAGACCGTGGAAGCTGGTGAACTCTGGAAAGGAAAATTCACAAGACGCGGGAGCGAGTCCGCATAAGAAGAACAGAAGTACTCCCACGCCCAAATCGGCCAAGTGTGCAGTAATATGTTTCCTGACTTCTCTCGCTGCTTGGAAAGAAGCAGGCGTATAGGGTGTAACCCACCAGTGCTCGTGTTACCCGTTTCCGGGTGCCGCGTGTAAGTAGTCTTTCTACGTCGATATAGCTTTCCAGATTGAGCTGTTCATTAGTCCCTCCTAAAAAAGCAAGCTACCGCCCATCGCACAGTACGACGGCACGTGAGTACCCAGCGGTTCACAACCCGAACCTGTGTAGTTTCACAGTCCGCACCTGCAAAACAAAGCCACCAAATGCCACGGCGAATCCAGACTGAGAGGAGTGGCTGCTGCAGCTTGGGTCGTCGCCAAGTTTGGGTCGAGGGACCAAGTCGCCTCCTCTAACATCCTCAGTGCAGCAAGAAGATGAGGCGAAGATATCCCAGCGGAGCTTTCCTCTTTGTCCATCATAGCTCCGCTTGTTCCATTCCACTTCACTCTTCTCCGGGCACCCTGACCTTTCTCTTCATCGTAAAGCCCTTCCTCGTCGCCGCTCTCCATGCTGCCCGGACGCCTAGTCGGTTTAGGGAACGAAAGAAAAAGCTCAATAACATCTGCCGCTTCCTGATCTGGCGTCAGCTCGTCTTCCCCACCTCCATCTTCACCCCCTGATCCTTCTTCGGCAGCCGGCGACTCATGCTCTGCAGAGGCAAGTCCCGGCTTGCCGAGCTCCTGCGCCACCGCTCGACGCAGATCCTTGTCAGCGGTGGTGGCTTTTTCCCGGTGCCAAATTGCCGTTTTTCTATGTTTCCTTTCAATTTTCTCGCCAGAACCCTTTGCTGCTCCCTTCCTGTGAAGGTAGACCTGTCGAGCAGAAAGGGAATCGACCCGTAGTCTCTCTGTCTCCAGACCACATAGCTCCAGAAAACACAAAGCAGCTGCTACCACGCCTTCGTTCAGCATGTTATGAAGGGCAACAAGTAGAGCGATATCGTGCAACGCATCAGCTTCCTCTTCTGTCAGGTCCAGTGAAACCTCTAACGCCGTACTCTGCCACTGATGAAGCGTCTCAGCAGGCACCTGTTGACCTCCCTTAGAGTAAAGGAAGGGCCCTGAACGGGAAAAAGAACCAGATAGCTGCGACGTCTTTGTGGCAGCTCGAAGGACAAGGAGGAAGTGAAAAGCCATGGAGGGACGACCTTGAGCAAGGTAGTAAGCGACACTCAACCCTTCTGCAGTGCACGTAGCGTAGTCCGCGCAGAAACAGACAGACAGAGCACTGCACGAGCTCTCCTCTTCCGCCTCTCCAGCCCTTTCACTCCTGTCATGGATGGCGGAGAACGCCCGTCCAGAACGCAGCCAAGAGCGCAGGACTTGTTCTCCTTCTTCGTCGTCTCTTCCTCCATCGTTCCTTCGTTTGTCCAGTTCTACCGAGGGCTCTGTACAGGGTGTACGCTTGTGCTCTGCGGCTACCCTGCCGCTCTCGCAACAGACAGACCACTCTTTTTCGTTCGACTCCCCTATACGGTTTCTCGCGCCTTGCGGTTGCACGGCCCGTTTCTTCCCCGAGCAGAACTGGCTCCTCTGCCCATTCGTGTTCCTCAGCCGCCTCTCGAGAAGGGCGAGAAGCCGCCGTTTGCGCTGAAGCTTCCTTTGCATCTTGAAAAGATACTGAAATAGCGGAAGAGGCCGCAAGAGAGCAGAGGCATCCATTCCAGTCACATCAGAAAGCATAGCAAACAAGGAGACGTCTCCACGCCAGCTGTGGAGGTGGACATCAGCTTCGTCACCTCCCTGTTCTGCGGGAACGATACCCGGAGGAAGGACGGCTCGATCGCTTGCCTTTGCTTGTTGCAGCGGCGTCAGTGAGTCGCACCAGCGCGTCTCTGAAAGCCCGGTAAAATCAAGTTCCTCTTCTGTCATCCCCTGTTTCCTCGCCATGAGCACCGGTGACGCAGACACTTCGAGGGATTCGGTTATCAACTGTTGTTTCTTACTGTTACCAGGGTGGGTCGGAAGCTTCCCCACCCCTGTCTCCGTCTCAGTGGTTTGTCCGACCGCTGTCGGCGTCCTCACAGGAACGGTATCAAGGCATTTTTCCTGTGTGCTGTTACCTCCGACTACTTTCTCTCCGTGAGGAACCGAACAATTCTTAGTTCTCCATCCCTGCCGGGCATGGAACGAAGAACGCCGCGCGAAGCCAGCGAGTGGCAGGACCCCCATGCGCTGAAGATGCTGTTGTCGCAACACTGCTTCATACAGCGGCACCCGTAAAAGACCACGAGTTTTGTCAACCAGACCATCCTGGCTATCACCTTCCGTACTACGTAGCCGATCCCGCAAGAATAGCGACTTCCGTCCGTTCGTCCTCTTCCTACTCGAGCCGTTGCCATTGCTTGGTGTGCCAGAGCTGAGAAGTCCATGGGCGCCGGACAGGAGAAGAGGGCTTAGCGAGCGCGGCTGCACCTCGTCAGGGTAGTAGGCGGCAAAAATATCAGGAAAATTCTCCGTTACAGATCTGCACCACAGGAAAAAAACGGAACGTAAACGGACAGCCACTATTGGGACTTTTCTTGCATATCTCGGCCCTAGTGCAGCGCCGAGGCCCGGTAGCTAGAAGGGCGCGACCTGAGTGTCATCCGTCATGCTGCGTGCCGAGACGGCGTCCAAGCTGGGAACGTACTCAAAAGTTACTCGAAATAACTACGGAGAAAGAGAACGGCACCTACAGCAGGGCATTCTGGAACAAACAGCTCTCCTTTCTGTCCGCTGAGAGGGGATACTGCTAACCAGGTGGGCCGCGCCTGCCCGCTTGCACATTCTCAAACTCTGGATAGGCCCTGATCAACCCATAGCAAAAGTGCAAACCTGCGCGTGATCGAAGACGACGCACTTAAGCTGCAGCGCAGTGGTGACTGGCACATCGAAGCACAAGCCCGTAGTCTGGGGACCGATCGAGGCGTCTTTGAAGGCCAGGCGACACTATATTGCAAAAGCGACTACTACTTACCCGTGCTCTCTACCAACTTCCCTGTTATCTAGCTGCCTGTTACTTGGGCAAAGAGAAAAGCTCTCCTCACCTGAAAACCTCTTCTTCTATATACCACGGCATTCGAGGGTCGGCATTCAGCGCTTCGAGTGCGGAAGTTAAGGGCACAAACATGAGGGAGGCCAAAAACAGAAGCGGCCTGCCCACCTTTGCCAGAGAGCTCAGTGAGAGAAATTCCACCCCTTCCCCGTCGCGTGTCACGAGATCCCGGGCGCAGCAGGGAGGTAACGAACTGCGCTTGAAGCTATGCATGTTGAGATCTGATAGAATCTTGGACCCCTTGTACAACCGAGTTTGCTCCGTTGACCCTTTCGTAGAAACGCCGTTCATTGTAGATCGCAGGCTCCCTCCCTTCAAAGCGTGCGTGTACTTGCCCCCATGGGCGCCGGACAGACTCCGTACGTTCATCGGCACTTCTGTGGTGTTTTGAGAAGCGGGAGCCGCAGAAGGCTTTTCCTTCTCTCCGCCTTCACTGATCGGACCGACAGGGGAGGAAACAGGACGAGGGTGTCCGTGCTGTTGTTTGCCTGCCTCTACCGCCCTCACCTGAAGCGTGGCAGCGCGGTCTCTCCCCTCCTGTGAAGCTGCCCCCGCCTGACCTTGAGTGCCTGCAGCAGCAAAGGAACTCCTCGGCGGCGGCTTGAATGCGCTAGTTAGTTGTTCTTCACGGGTGCTCCGCTCCTCACTTGAAGAGGGAAGCAAGTTATCAGAAGCGGCGCCAGATGCGCCCGCTCCTGGCTCGTTCAGTGGCTCTGCGGGGCGTACATCTCGATCATCTACATCCCGCAAACTGCTGCTCCTGGCGTAGGGATAGCAAGGCGTAGCCTCTGGATACAGAAATGCGGACAAGGAGACACGAAGTCCCAGCTGGTTGATAGACCGTTCAGCAGGGGACGAGCTGCCTCGTCGCGGTGTGTGTCTGACTTAGACTAGAGCTGAAAGGTTCTAGCTGTGTCCATACAGCTAAGCCATGACGTGACACAGCACACGCTCATCACTCAGCAATTTTACCTCCAGTTGTGAGCCAGGAGCCCACATTCTACAAGGTGCCTGCCAGCTGGAATACTAGGACAAAACGATGTCGCGCAGCAAGAAGGTAACACCCTCCGGCGCCACCAATGCCACAGACTACGCAGAGCTGACTCAGCGGGTCAAATGCCACTCGCGGAACACATCGGCCAAAAAACCTACCGTTTTCTAGAAGCAGCCAGGCAGCCTGGTGAAGGGCGGTAGCGAAAAGCGCATTATTTCCCAGTCTTCCTAGCAGGAGGACAGTAGGCCAGTACGCGCTGCTTGTTCCTCCAACGGCGCTCCAACACTTGTTCTCCACCGCTGCCGGCCTTCCATGACGCGTGTGTCTTCTATCATGCTGCTGCATCTTCTCTGTTCTCCTTTTGACGTTGTCTGGTTCTTGGCAGCCCCGGACACCGACACACGACTGAAGTTCAGGCTTCAAGATCTCGTCCCCCACTGTCGGTGAATGACGCGGCGAAAGGCCCACCCCTTCCTTAGTCCCCGGAAGGTCCGACTGTCCGGTCCCATCACCACCGAAGTAAAACGAGACGTTCTGACGAAGTGATTCTTTCAAGTCTCTGACAGCAGCATATGTACAGCCGAGACGGTAGACCTGAAGAATGACAAACAACGAAACATTTCAGCCGTTCTGCCCGCCACAAGATGACCTTGTCAGTTGGCTGAAATCTCTAGAGATGCGCTTTGGACCGTACACTTCACATGGTGTGTTACGGAAACGGCGGCGCTACACGCGACAGGAAGCTCACAATGGACTCCAGCCGAGCTCCCCCGCGCTAGCTCTGACGCAAGAACAAGGAAGGAAAGCGGTCGAAAGCTGCACACGCGGCCTCGATTGGCCGGAGCAGCAACGAATACGCGCGGGTCAAAACAGCTGTTATATTACAGTGACGTTGGCCGTTTGGAGATGCATCTTGCCACTATACTATGCACTGGATGGCACTGCACAAGGAAAGAAGCGCACAGCGGCCCTGCAGGCACGACAGCTGAACGAGACCTTTCTTCCTTTTCGGCTGAAGGCAAGGGCGCGCAATACCTCTCTTCGTCTGATTCAAGATTGACAATCTCGGACACGCCATTGCATAGCGCCTAACTCCGGCTTTGGTGCGACCAGTCTGTGTTCGATCCCGACATCCAGGACATGCGGACGATATAACGTGAATCCACAGACAGCAGAAGAGAATCAGCACACGCCAAGGCGACTTCACCGGTTGTGCTAACAATTCCTGAGAGAGGCTGCACAATGACCCGTGCGTATCCCGTCTCTCCGTTTGTCTCTTACATACACATAGGAAACGACACGAACGCGCAAGTGCAATTCAGAGTGGATTCTGGGTATCACCTGTAGGTAAGCGCTCATCACTCCCGGTATGTCATTGACAATGCAGAGCAAGAGGAAAAAACAGTGGAACGGGGAGGCGCGGTGTTTAGGAAGCAGCCACCTGCTGAAGGAGAGACCATGAGGCCCTCTGTCGCCCTCCAAGTCTCTCTTCCTTCCCCTCGGGTCTGCTGGCTGCCAATGACCGCGCGCGCGAGTGCCATCAGGTAATGCAGACAGGGCTCTGCACTTTCCTGCGTCTGAATGGAATTGAAGTGGCGTATCCTTCCCTGTCCTTCTCTCTCCATCACAGATACGGCCCTTCGGTTCACTCCGATGGTGCTGGCCCATCTCTCCATGTTCGTCATCAGCGCACCCTTGGCTCCCTGGCGCTTCCTGCCGATGAACGGGAAAAAGCAGTCCTGCCTTGGCGAGGCGGCGCAGAAGAAGCGGAAAACACCTGCGGTCGCCACTGCTTTCACACAGAAGTCCCCGCGTCGCGAGTTCTTGCAGAAGTATTTCTCGGATAAAAGGCGAGCACAATTCCAGACCTTCCTGGTCCAAGCGCGCTAGGAGTCGTGGTACTAGCTGGTCGGACGACGAAGTATGGGGGCAGGACCAGCGATGCGAAGTATAATGAGCATAGCACGAGGACGAAGCAGGTTGGGCAGGCTGAACGCAACAACAGCACTTCCGAAGGCGACAGTACCCGTACTCGTCGACATACAGGTGGGCCAAGGGAAGGCGGCGAACCCAAAGGGCTACGCCCCTCCAATCGTGGTGGGCGATAAAGTAGCTCAACGTGTGCCACCACAAGGAGAAGGACCGGGGGCGAAGATCCAAAGACGACGCTACGACGGACACGAGACTTCTTTTCTCCTTCGGAGACGCGTCTAACCTGTCTTTTGACGAAGTCTGGGACTGGCGTGAGATATCAGTGTGCTGTTTGCCGTGGCGGCTAGCCTTTCTCCCCAGGAGCCGCTCTTCTGAAAGGCCCGCAGGCTTCCCTCGTGCCCGCCCATTCTCCTCACCGGAGACGCCGTTCACCTCGAAGGCGAGATCCCTTTTTTCTGCCCGCCAGCTTGTCTTCTTGTTTCCCTTGCCTTGCCGCAAGTCGTCCAATACAGAAATGTACCGTCTTTCCAGCAAAATGCGTAGACAAGCTCCCCTACTCCACCGTGCGACCCAGTCTAGAGTCACACACAGATAGCCACTCAAAATTGATCTTTTCGGCAGCATTTGCTCTAAAGCTCTCAAGAACAACGCATACTGCGACTCTTCTCGGTAGCCGCCCTTTACAAGCCCACGTCCTTCAGACGCAGCCATACTAGACTCTGGCCGCGCCCGCCCACCTTCACGGAGTGTCTGAAAGTCGCTAGCCTGACGACCGCAACGCAGAGCTACGTCTTCTGTTGAGCGGGGGTCCCCCGGATCCTCCCAGTTACTGCACATGTCTCGGTTTAGAAGCGGAAGCCGGTCTCCGTTCGGCTGCACGGCCCCGCGCTGGCGAACGCAGATATGACTTGGCACGCGAAGCGCCGTGCCTACAGGCGTTGCCGCTGCCCGGGTGAAAGGAAAGTCGAGATCCTCTGCAGCAGCCTGACGGCAGTGCCAACAGATGCCTCTGAAGTAACGCATGACAGAAAGGAGAGCGAAACCTTAGGAAGTTCATATCCCGTCTGGAGCGGACAAAGTCCTGCCCTCTCACGCCCACAGGTACCGTCGTCTATGAGAGCCGTCCTTACTGAAAAACCAAATGGTAGAGATGCGAAGGTGTAGCGCAAGTGAAACCGCGTGCCCACAAAAGAACATCACAGAGACGTGAAGGGGCGCGCGCGCCACATTCCCGCGCTCAGGGCACAGCTAGCGTGCAGATTTCGGTCAGTCCACGCTGACGGGGGTGAACTGACAAGAGTTTCACCTCTGCCTGCGGAGGCGTACCGCGGGGGGAAGCACCAGATAGCCAGCACTACAGTAGTAACACCAAGTGAGGAACACAGTGCTTCCAACCTGAAAATTCCACTCCCGGGGTAAGACGCAAGTTCACAGGATGCAGTACCTCGATCTGTGGCCTCACTGTCAAAACTACCGTCTGAGGCCAGGAGCGAAACGAATCAGCAATCTCGCGGTACGGACGGGGCGTTTTTCACAATAGCGAGGTGAATGCTGACGGCTTGCAGGAGACAAGGGAGCAAACATGTCACACCCGCGAGTCCCAAACATTTGTATACAAGCGCACTAATTTCCGTCGCAGATATACCAGGGCGCACGTGGAAATACCCTGGTGTTCAAGAAAGTGTCCGCCCCTGACTACAGAAAATAATCAGAGTCTTTACACCAGGCCTGTCGTGTTCCGCCACTGGCACCTCGGTCGCACACGGGGAGTCCTGGCTGGAAGAAAGCATCGTTCTGCTATGGGATGCAAGGCGGGCCGTCTCATGCTTACTTCATCTTCATTGAAAGCGACTCTTCGGCAAGCCACTGTTGTTCCTCTTTCTGCGTAAGAGCATCTCGCTCTCCGCCGCAGGATGCACTTGCTGCGGCAGTCACAGCAGCCGCAGGTAGACCGAGCCGGGCGGCAGCAGCGGCGAGAGAAAGATCCGCACTTCGTTCTTTTTCTGTGTAGCAGTCCTCTCCGTCCTCATCGCCGATTCCCTCTGCTTCCGGAAACCTTTTCCCTGAGGCCCCGCGAAGAACTGCAGCTTCCTGGCAATGCTGTGCTCCTTGCGATGAGCTATCACGCTCCGCGAGCCAACCTCTCTCCCTTGCTGTCTCGCCTTGTTCAGGTTCACGGACTTCCGTATCTCGTGGTTGCGTGCTGACGTCATGTGCCATCGTGACTCTTTCGTTTTTTGAAGAGGACTCCGCACCCCGGCGAACAGTGGAACTTTGGTATTCCTGGTGAGCACGCGCCGAAGGGCAAGAGGCGTGACAGAGGCTGGGAGTTCCCGCTGTAGCTGGAGTAGCTGTCGAAGCGGCCGCCAGCGTCTCGTTGAGAGCCGCGGCAGCCGCAGCTGTATGGCTGTCAGTGCCCTCTGCTGCCGCTGTGCTGGTGGGAAGGTTGTGAGGGAAAGCAGGAATGCCGAAAAGCCGGACAGAGGAAAGGTCGTCCACGTCGCCAACTTCCAGGTGAGCCCACGCCTGAGCGGCCAAACAGAAGAGGAAAGAAAGTGGGACTGGAGATTGTCCGGGACTGAGAAGAACATGGAAAGCAATGGAGACAGAGAAGCATTCGCAACTTACACAGATAGACATGGACCTGTTTAACCAAGAACGATAGAGGAGAGGAGACTGACCAACCTACATCTGCACTGCAGCACCATACTGCGATCACGCTTATGACCACCAGCGGAGTAGAGTACACATGACCATTCCACATGTAAACACGGGAAAAGTACGGGCCACCATAAAGCACGAAAACCAGAATGTTACTGACCAGAAGAGATTCATTGGGGTAGTGCGACACAAGGGCCGCTGTGTTCCCAGTGTAAGAACCTGCTCGAGGAGATAGCTTGCCCGGGACCGGCTGCACTTTTGAATAACGGCTTGCCTCAGGACCCGAACGCAGTTTGCCGTCTTGAGAGGACAAAAATACGTACGCGTCGTCCGGATCAGGAACCCTGTCTAGCTGCCGGAGCAATCGTCTCGAGAGGGGCTCCGCTCTGTCGCTCTGACCTGCAGGGGACAACTCACAGTCGAGAGTGAAACCCCATACTCTCCGTGTATAACTATGCAGACACATACGAAGCTATATATACATATAAATGTATATATATATATATATAGGAGTGCGGGCGTGTCTCCTGGGCGTGAGGCACGCGAACTGCTGGTGCTTCCCATTCCAAAAGATAAACACATCTGAAACGTGTTGTATTCGAACACGGCGGAATGGTGCAGAGGTCAGCTGCAGCATTCCCTTACAACACTGAACAGCGCGACTACAGGGAAGAGGGCCCCCGTCGTGATGAAAAAAACGGAGAGAGTTTCGACGCGTGTCAAACTTGTCTTGAAGGGAGGGGTAATAGTGGACAGAACCGAGAAAACCCGCAGACGGCACAGACGCGTGAGGAGATGATTTTTAGAACGAACACGACCACATAAAGGAACCGTCAGAACGTGAAACACGAGGGCGCCTTGTCCGTGGCAGACGAAGAGAGCGAAACCCCGAAAACACCGGACGCTGTGGTCCCGTGTCTCTCGTTGTCGAAGAAGTGAGTACGCCCGGGTAACTAGAGGCTGAAACACGGCACGCACTTAGGTCAGTGTGTAGAGTAAGAAGAAAAAACGCTACGCAAGGTAGTCGAACATCCTAACAGAACAACAGGTACGACCACACAACAAGTAGGAACGTACTCCCGGAGTCGACCGAAAAGGGCAACGAGCTGCCCTTATCGGAAAACCTACCGCCCGAAATGTGCTTTTCTGCCGCCGCTTTGTCTAACACCTCTTCAGCTAGGGGCCCACCCTCGGCATATTCCGCCACGCTCCTTGCGTCGCTATTCTCGCCTCCGGCGTACAATTGTTTCTTCCCTCTTTCTTCTACACCCTCGAAACACGTTAGCAACCGGCTTAACAGACGAGTTTTTACTTCTCCTCCTGTGACCCCTGCGCACTCAACGCTCATCCACAGCGACAGAAATCCACCAGGGGGCCAGACACCCGTTCCAGCAATACGTCCACTAAGTACTGGGAGCCCTTCGCCACCGGCTGGAAACCTCCTTCGAACATTCTTCGCATGACCCTCCGTGCCCTCTGTACAAGCGTGCCCGCCACGAAGTCGCTGAGCAGTACCGGTGCGATGGGCGCCCTCAGAGAATGCCTCCAGCTCTGAACCAGCAGGAGCCCCTGAGGCGTCGCCTTCCTGCCGACCCCGCTCCTGCGATTCGCTAGGGGATCGGACGCCGAACCCGGCGACATCGCTTCTCCTGGTGAACAGCGACTCGTCGCTGTCAGACACCGCTACGTTACTACGGGCAGCGTCCAAATCATTCCCAGCAGCAGTAAAGCATGATGCTTTTCTGCTGGCAGAAGAGGAGTGTGCTTTCTCGAAGGTTTGCGCGTGCGGGGGTGGTGAAGCAGCGATCACTTGGCGAGCAATTCTGTTAGCACGGAACGGCGAAGCAGGAGACATCAAGGCCCGGGGATAGGGCACGCAGTTAACGTAAGGAGGAATGTCCTGCGGATATCTTGGTGGGTGGCTTGATCCAGGGGAGTCCAGTTTCTGATTGTGCTGGAAGTCGCTGAGGGCGAAGGATGAACAAGCCTCTTCCGAACGCGCAGCGGCACCAAGAGAAGAGCTCACGCGAGAAATTACATCCAGAACATGGACCGGCTGTTCGAGAGTGAGTGTGCTCGTGAACTGGCGATTGAACTCCGCAGTATAGCACGGATTCGTGAACTCTTGTTCAAGAGCCTGAATGAAGGCAAGGAACGTTCATACCACAGCGTAATATATCACCATGCGCGCTCCAAACCCGAGAAGTAACCTGGGTTTACACGGTCCGAACCTGTAGGTGGAGAAAGGATGCAGGTACAAAGACCGCAAGCCCAGTGATGGCAAGTGTGGCTCGTGGGAATCTCAGATACAGTGCAGAGCGACGGGCATTCGTACACCGAACTAGGCGCGCAGCGCAGCTTCTGCACGCTCATTCACTCCCAGGTCCGGGCAGCGCCTCAAGAAAACGGCAGCCAGAAGCCGATGACCTGTTCAGAAACCCAGTTACCGGTTACCCGATTCACGACCACTGTAGGAGACCCCCGTCCCCGAGAGCGATCTCCGAGATAAAGCGCGTACATCCTCAGTTTGTGTAAACCGGACCTTCACTAGGCTCAGTGAGCTCCTGATTTCCGGCGTCCGCATCTCTCCCTCCAAACACCCCTGAACATTTACTTGAACGAAAAGATGCACGCTTCGCATACCTGGAGAAAATCGATGAGCTTCAGCTGCGCCCGGTTAAGGCGGCGCATGTGCCGTAGATGTCGCAGAAGCCTACAGCGAACGAGGGGTCGAGTTGTAAAGAAAGCGACAGCCATGCAAAAGGCCGGGACGTTCACCTAAGAGACCCGCAAAACACGAAGAGAGTAAGCCCTTTGTGCAGTAACCCTTCTGCCGTGGCTAAAGTGAGCGGACCTCAGAGACTGTACTACAAATGCACGCGTGGCTTTTTGTGCACTACGTCTGAAGCCTAGTATCGGACCATGATTGGGATTCCGCGCCGGTCAGGCTCGTGAGAGCTTGAACCTTTCCGGAAGCTTCCGGCACGACAATACCGCATAATGAGTATACAAAGTGTCCAAGCATGATTTGGAGAACCTCTCACACCACGCATGAAGAGATACTACCGCCGATTCGGAAGAAACAGTCGTGAAGAGGAGACCTAAGGGACAACGGCGTTACAAACAAAGAGAAGGTCAACACTCGAAAGAAATTTTTCCCATTGTGTTCCCCCTCCTTTAGGTCGCAGAGAGGAAACTTGAAAACAGCTGCGAGCAGGACGCATATAAAACGCGACAACGAACAATCCGCGAGCTGTTAACACAAGCCACCACCTTCGAGCTCAAAAGAAGGTCGCGAGATTACACAGAACGGCGAAGGTCGGTATACGTGAGACTGCTGTTCTTGTCTCATAGGCGTGATGTGCGAGCACGTCAGCGAGCACACAGGCCAGCAGCCTTGCCACGCGCATTCCAGGATTCGCTTGATGCGAGGCTCAGGGCAGAGACCATTGCTCGTACTTAAAACATCAATGCGAGGTAGCAGAGCGCCCTGCGCCAGAAACCAAGAGCAAGCACAGGTACTGTAGAAGTAAACAACAGAATCTTACCCCGAGTTGCCTCAGCATTTGCATTCCCACAAAGAAAAACTCAACTTGCTGGTTGCAGAACAACTGGAAAACCATGCGCCTGCCGATCCGCTGCACGACCGCCATAGCACTTTCTTCTTGCACTCCTCCTAGTCCGCTGTTTCCTAGCCTGGAGTCGAGTGTACTTCCTCCGGTGGTCCAGGCTCCTTCGAGACCGAACTTATCCACTTTCAACAGCATCGCTCCACAACGGGTTGGCGAAGTGAGGCCTCCCTCCTGGCCAGTGACTTGGCCCGCCGAAGTGTGCCGCCTGGCATGCCTGGCAAGGGCCATGCGTCTTTCTAACCAAACGAGAGCGGAGCTAACTCGGCCAGTGAGGAGAGCGTCGCGAATCACAGCCTCATGATCGGCATCCATCGGCCACAGTTTTTCACTAATACTACAAGAGACAACGGCGAAGGCAGAAGCCGGAGCGGCGAACCGAGCATCCGGTGTACAAACGGAGACCTCGTCTTTCTGGCGAATTGTCGCAACTGCGGTCGGCTGCGCACTGTTGCGTGCACTATCTGAAACACTCACGAGAGACGAAGCCGCGCCGCCTTTGTCTCTGCATTCCCCAGCCGCAGCTCCAGTTGTACGCTGACGATGCTGGTCAGAAGACACGCACCCTTCTCCCCCAAGCACCGCGCTGCGTTCCACCAAGAGTTGACCTTCTTTGGGTGTACCGGCACCCACTGCTTCCCCGGCGGCTGTCCTTGACCCGGCCCCCGCCCCCGCCTTCGCTTCTCCTGTCAAGGTGCCAGCCTGTGTTCCAGCTACAGGGCCGTCCTTTTTTCTGATGGCCAGGACCTGCTCAGCACTTCCCGTGCCTGGGCCAAGAGCAGCTTCCGCTACGCACGTTTCTTTAGGAAAGCCTCTTTCTCCTGAGGAGGGTCCTCGCGTGTCCTTGCAGCTTTCACTGAAACTCTGTGAAAGCAAAGCCTGTCTCTCCGGCGACAGCCGCCGGGACGGTGACTGCTGCTGTGGAATGACACAAGCGAGCGGTGCTGAAGGAGACGGAAGAGGAGAGGCTTCAGCAAGAGAAGTCTCATTCCTGCTGCGTTCCTCCTGCAGTCCGACAACAGAAAAGTTGAAGACTTGTGCCCCCGGGAGCGACAAAACAAGGGCTTGCTGTAACGAGCGAACGAACTGTAAATAGTATGTCAGCTCAAGCAGCTCGTCTGTCGTCCACTGCTGAGCCCTCTCACGACCCTTCACACGTGTGTCCTTTCCGGTGCAGAAGGCAGGAGAGCAAGGTTTCCCACTGGGAGCGGAGGAGTCACAGCCACTGAGGCCCCCGTTGTTCGCCACGTGTGGTACCAGCTCGGGCTCGGTGCACATGTCTATCTTACGGAGTACTCGTTGACCAATCAGAGCGTTAACAAAGCTCACGATGATCGCAAAGAGTCTCGAGCAATATGCCTTGTCAATCGCCAAAAGGGCAGATGCTGCAGCAGCTGCGGCACTCGCGGATGCTTCGCGCACATGTTGCAGTTCCTCCCTGGCATTCCCTGATGGACAACAACCTTGGAGAAAGATACGATTCCCCAAGTCACCGCCAGCACAGTCGTCCACAGCTGTCCCATCCCGCCCTGCAGCCTCTCGAGCTCCTGCACGACTCGCAGGATATCCGGAAAGCCCACCAGGAAGCTGGGGGCAACCGGGATGCAGCCGCGACGCCGTGACATCGACACTGTCTCCGAACAACAATGTCGCACTTAGTCCTCCTCTGTCGCTTCCACTAGCGCCACTTCCGCCTTTCATGCCAAGCTGCGGACGAGAGAGGGAGGACATGGAAAACGATGCTAGGACTTTGGCGGCCGCCCTTCTTGCTTTTTCTATCGCCTCGGCCACGAGGAACGAAGAGTCTAATCCCACAGACGAGAAGCCGGCCGCCGGGCTGAAAGAATGATCGAAGGGCAAACAGGCAGACGTTCGCCGGCTGGGAGAAAAGGGCAAAGGGTCACGCAGCGGAAGCAGCTGCGGGGGCAGCACGCACATCAGGGGAGGGGGGAACCCCAACTGGGAGAAGCCTGACTCCGGGACCCTGGACGCTGCCGACGAGCGGCTTGGGAGCGGGAGTGGCTGCGGCCCATCCAGTAGCATGAGCTGTCGATGTTCGGAAGACGACTGACGATTTTCCAAAAAGCCAACAACTTTCTCTTCAGCCCACGGCGCGCTCACGGACCAAGGAGTGCCAAGAAAACTTCCATCCCATCTTGTTTTTCCTTCCTTCCTCCTCTCTTCAGGAGAACTGTTTCCATGTGCTTTCCTGGCCGGTACTAGTCTCGCCTCCACTGCGGAAAACCGATCAAAACCCACACCAGCAGAAGAAGCTCCGCCCCAAAGCCCTCGCCTATCTCGCGCGGGAAAGTGAAAGAGATCGAGCAGATATGAGACGGTAGCACGCAATCCTGGAGCCGCGGCCGCGTAATACATATCAGGGGAAATCTCGGAATTGTCTTCTGACGCTGACTGTTCCTCGCGGCGTTCCGGGTCTTGTTCGTGTCTTGGCCTCTTCTTCTCTTCCTTGTGCCCTTGTGCGGAGCGACTGGTCTGCCGCTGCGTACTCTTTCTTCGGTGCGTTATCCTACCGGCATCTATCACAGTGGACGGCAATGAACAGGCGGTGGGCAAGCCGCTTCTACATGGTTCGACAAAAGATGTCGCGTCCTCCCAAGCAACCTCACTTTTGTCGCCTTTGTGTCCTCTTAGGCCCGTTCTTGTGCATGTGTTCCCAGACAGCGTGGTTTCCTGAGGCGGAGGCAAGTGGACAGGGACCACCAGGTTGTCCGTCGAGTAACCATGCAGAATGTAGAGAATGAGCATTCGGATACCAGTCATTTGTTGTGGCTGCTGGAGAAGGCCCAGAGCTGTCTTTACCATGCTGAGCTCTCGGTATCGCAGGCCAAGAAAAAGCATCAAGTGACACAGAGCCTTCATTTCTACTCCGTTAGCTACGCAGTACGCCGCAGCTGTTGAGGAACCCTCAAAGATAGCCATGTTGAGGAGAACCGTGAGCGGATCTTGAGTAGGAGAAAGAGAAAACAAGGACGACGGGGAGGCGAGGTAGAACGCTTGGTCGCTCACTGACAAACCGCGCCAAACAGGAAGGATTTCGCTCGCGAAGACACGTGAGCGTAGCGAACGACTGCCACCGCGGCTAGGAAGGCTGGTGGATGTCTTCAAGCCGCCATTGCGTACAATTGAACGACGAGACCGGACTGACAACAGAGGCACCGGCTGGGAAGCAGAAGTTTCATGTACCGAGCCCAGCTGGGCAGAAGCAGAAGCCACACTTATTCCTGGCTTTGTGACATCACCAACTAGCCCACCGCCTTGGGCCAGACGAGTAGAGCCCGAGGAGTCAAGAGAAGAAGAAACCGAAGGAGGGCGTTCTTGCCCTTCCTTCTCCTCTTCGATTATGTGCGGCCAGTACAGCAACCATAAGAGGTGCTGCTGCCCGGGCGAGGAAGCAGCACAGCCTGCGGGATACAACGGTGAGTCGATAAGACACACCTCCTCTGACGACGGCTGAAGGGAAGTGCGGATTCCACCTTTGAACTGCGTTTCGGAGTCCTTGCAGAAACAGCGCTTGGCTTCTTCGGAAGAAGGCACACCCGGGCTAACGTCGGTCACTCCTTCGTCGTGACAGCTCCGGCACCGGCTATGTGACATCCGGTACGTCTGTTGTCTTTTTCTCCACGATTGTGCAGATTGTGTGGGTCCAGAGGAAAGCCCGTGGCAACTGTAGCATACCTCAACGGCAATATAGTGCAGCGATAAATGAATTTGTATACCCGTGACACCACAAGTGCCGTGTTGTACACAGCCAGGTCGACATCCCCCCATCGTCCGACCTGCGTCCGTAGCGGTACTGATGCGTGGGCGACGAGGCACAGCAGCCACTAGGCCTCTTCCTCCTGCATACAAAAGCTGATCTGTGCACCCGGAGACCCGCGCTGCCTCACCGAAGGTAAGGTCTTCACTGGGCTCAGGCCTAGTGCAGCTGCCGCAGCCACCTCCTCTCTGATCGTCACCTAAAACGTCCGTACTCAGGTGTGCGTCGCGCGCCTTCCAGGTATAGTTGGTGCTAGGCGCCCTCCGAAACCGGCGGGTACGGCCATGATGGTAAACAATGCCAACGTCAGGTTCGCTGTTCACCACTGCTCCTTGAGAGTCCGGTGATGACATTTTTACTGATCGCATTCTCTTCAGCCACCTCTGCGGCGCAGCAGACCTGGATCGCCGCTGAGATCCGGGCTTTCGCGTAACAAAGATTTTTCTCTTCTTGAGTGAAGCGGAGAACGCGGCATCAAGAAGAGAAGAAGAAGATGGCTCTGGGAAGGTCTCTGGGACTTGTCGAGCTGCTGGCTGTCCCTCCTGCTCTTGGCGTCGAAATAGTGCAACCCCACCCGGGAAACCGTATTCAAGCAGGCCAACCTGTGCTGCCGGAGAACAATCGAGGAAGTCAGCGCTTGCACCCTGTGGGGCCTGAGTCGTCCGGCTGAAAGGTGCAGCCCTCTGATGCTCACCCAACAACCGAGGCTCGGCGCAAACGATACTCGCCTCCGAAAAGCTCCGACGAACGCTGCAAGTGGGCTCAGCTGCTTCGATGCAATTACTGTGACAGCTTTTCCTTGAGCCTCCTCCGTCATTGCCTTCCGGACACCGCGCGCATGTCTGCTGGCCGAGAGCGGCGCCTGGTGGCCTCATGCTGCAGCTGTCATAGCAACAGCTACAAGAGGCTGCTGGTTGAGGAAGCCGAGCCGCAGCGAGCCAAGAGGGGAGAACTGCTGGACCTGGTACCGCGGAACATCCCCACTGCAGCATCCGTTCACAAATGTCATTCAGCTCATCAACCTTTCCGAAAATGTGATAGGCAGTAACAATACTAGGAGCGCCACCTGTGTCTTGGTCCCCCCTTCCGACAGCATCCATAGTACAGAGCAAAAGCGGCAACAGCTGGTCTTGAGCAGAGGGGGGCAAGGCCGCAGAAAGGAGACCTAGAAGCTCGGAAGACGCAGCGCCTTCACCGTCAACCAGTCTTGGGTCAGTCAGAGGGAGAGAGTCCCTCCCCACGGAGTCTTCGAAGCCGCCGGGGGAAGTATGACAGCAGGCCGGCTGAGACAAGCATTGCCCAGGAACACATCGCTGGCACCAATCACTTCTAAGCTGGCTAAAGGGAGACAGCCAAGCTAAGGGCACACCACGTAGGAGAACGCTAAACGTCTGAGGCCTACAGCGGAACGACGTCCACGCCCAAAGGAAGACAAGGCTCGAGATGCTGGTGCTGACATGCTGACAGTAACGACACTCGGACCTTCCAGAGTCCTCCAGGAGCGCCGTCACAGCCTTGGAAGCCATGTCTCCAGCTGGAACCATTTGCCGTTCTCAAAGCAGTGAGAAGCACGCGCTGTTCTAGTACGTGCACGCACATGTACGAACGGTGAATAGCTACTGCGGTACTCTTCGTTTCACCGCACACCGGCTCCGACAGCATTGTGCATTCTTGCGAGTAAAGTGTTGTGAAGCGTACAGGCCGCGTTAGACACCCACGGCCATGCCCACCAGGTTACTACTGGACAAGTTGATTTGTATTCTGGACCGAGACCGGGAGCCGGGTTCTGACCTCCTTTCACCCGGCAGCCTTACACGTCTGACTGTCCTGCAGAGCGGTCACGGAGCAGAGTACAGCCGAATGGGAGCTATTGGAGAGTGACAACAAACAACCCCTACCTTACACTGAGAGCGAATTCTCATGAAGGCTTGTCTGGAGCCAGCGCGACTCACAGGAGGACTCACTTGTGTGCCTCCCTCTGCGCGCTGCCTCATCCTCGCCTGTATCAATGCATGGCTGCAGCGGTCCATTAACGCGTCAAGTTCGAGCAGAACCACGGCCGCGTCACTCCCCCACCCCGGTTGTCCCCCCTGACGGAATGCTCGCTGTGGATGCATGCTGTTGTGACAAAAGAACTGGGAAGGAGAAGACAGAAGCAGCTGCTCTAACGCGGTATTGTTTTCGCCCCTCATCCGACCCCCCCCTTCTGCTGAGCAGGTGATCGAAGAAAAACCTTCGTCTGTAGTGCCTGCTCCGCAAACACCAGCAAAACCACAGCTTGTGGGGCCGCTGCTCTCTGCACCACCGTGCCCCCCCCTTGAGAAGCCCCTGAGAAAAAAGGAAGGTGCGAGATGAAGTAGAGCACAACCTCCTCCCTGAAGATGTGACACGAGCAGCTGGGGTTTCTGTTGTTCCACAGAGGCGCCAGAAGATGTCGAAGACGCAAATGACATCTCAAGCAGCTCATCTGGCTTCGGCCTTTCAAACCACCGGCGCCTACACTTCGGCGCTGTGTCCTGTTGCTGCTCCAGCCCTGGTCCCCCAGCAGGCAGATAGGCGTACTGGTTTCCGACTGCACCGCTCCCTCCGTACCAGCGGCTCTGCCTCGTACTCGAAAACGGGATACCGGCGTCCACAAAACTGTGACAAGGCAGGGTTGACAAAATTGGTGACGACAACCCAGACCACAAAGGTTGCGAGCCAGCTGCCTGATTCGAGGACGTGCTTTCAGAAGCAGGGGACGTATGAGGACAAGCTGGAGTGTTTCCGAGCGCAGAAAGTGGGGCCGTGCATACACCAGACGCCTGGCTGCAATGCTTCACAACATTGTGAGTATGGCCTTGCCGGGCACTTGCCCCTCGAACAAGTGCTGCGCGCGAGCAGCGCATAAGCGTCAATGCAAGCTGGTCAGCCAAAGTTGCGGACGACGGAAACGAGGGTTCCTTCAAAGGCTCAAGCGCTGGACCTGCAAAGTCAGACTCGGATGCGTTACGTGACCGGGAGAATGCACGGACACCACGAGTCCGGGAACACGTGGGCGACTGGGCGCTGGAAT
>NW_027154612.1:40009-40436 GCF_002600585.1 Cystoisospora suis
CCCCGCCAAGACTGTCTCCGGACTGACCTTTCGAATGATCAGGAGCTACTCGTTTCTCTGAAATAGGAGAAGAAGTAAGGGGTAAACCTCCCGAAAGTCGCGACGGATGCTGTGTCTCTACGTGTACAGGGGCTTGCCCTACACTCGTCGGCCTAACCTTCCTGTGCAGCGCTGCGCGGGTCCACAACCCCTGCGGGACAACCGGTGCGGTAGCGAGCGAGGCAACGAAGAAGGACGAAGCGTTGACGTAGCTGCACTCAGCCAGGAGGNNCCAGCGCCCACACACAACGGCGCTGCAGATACACCCTCATCGAGAATCCCTTGATGTCCAGCCGCGGCCATGCATTGCGCTGACAAAGCCCGAGAGTTGCAAATATCTTCCCCTCTGGTTGCCTCTTCTCCGTCTGGGGTGCGCTGGCGGTCTAAA
>NW_027154612.1:40671-42237 GCF_002600585.1 Cystoisospora suis
CGTAGCTGCACTCAGCCAGGAGGTCATCGAAGCCTTCTGCTGGCCTGGAAGGTAACGAAACATGTATCGACTCTGCCCGCAGCGCCCTGCGTGAAGGAGGAGTGTCAGTGTCTGAAACTCCTAGATTTGAACTCCCGGTTTGGCTTGCCGAGGGCGCTTTTTCTCTTGGAGAGCTACGAGTGGGAGTGTCTCTCGAGAAAAACCCACCTGGAGGTGGCCGGAAACCACCCGCACCCGGTAAGACTCCTTCGTACGGCACGCCCGCACTATGGCTAAAACAGTCAGCCGTGGGAGCAAGCTGCCCTGGCAGAACTCGGGGCCGGGCTTGTCCGAGACGACAGGCTGTTCGCATTTCACCCTCCCTGCTGATGCGCCGCCCAGACAACGTCTCCTGTGCCAGCGCCGCTCCCTGGCCTCTCTCCGTGCTATCTTCGGACACAGGGACTGTGTCCCCCCTTCGATGCTGAAAATTTGCTGTACTTGAAGGAGGCCGCCTCAGCTGAATGGCAAGAGGTAGAAGATTGAAGGCTGAAGGGAAGGCAGACAGACTGGATGCTGCAGAGGAAAGCTGCGCCATCCAAGGAATGCTCTCCGCAAGTCTCCGTCTCTCTTCGAGCACAGCGACCCAGCCGACATCGTTCGCAACGCGTAGGGACTGCGCGGCTTTAGAGACTCTCTGCTCCGGGTTACAGCAAGCGGATCCGGGAAAGAGGAAGCCCTTCACAGCTGTTGATGAAGGCAACAAGGAGAACAAAGCAGAAGCGTACTCGGTCTCTCCCGGTGCAGTGGGTGTTGCCGTCTGCGAGGTAGGAAACAAGGAAGAAAGAGAAGAGAAAGCCTGGTCAAAGCGAAGAGACGGGAGAGAAGAACACCGGGTACTTAGTAAGTGACCCGCAGTTTCCAGAGGTGAAGAGGCAAAATAGGCGTCTAGATCGATGCACCAAATCCCATGGTCGCTGTCGGACAGCACGGCGTAAGCGCAGTCAACCGTGACTTGAAGCGAAAGGAAGAACGGGAAGCGAGCAGGGTACCGCCGGGTCACCGAAGAAGCTGAGACCCTGGCCCCCCTGCCTGTCTCCCGCGACTGGGACGTGACTAGATGTGGGTGCTCCCGGTACGTATCGCCGGGAAGACCTGGACTCAAGCGTCCGTCAGCGAGGGACGTTCTCTCTCCTCCCCTGCTACTGACGGCGAAATCTCTCTGCCTGTCGACCGATGTCGGAGTGCGTGTATTGGAGGAGTTTCCATTTCTCTGGGCGGGCGAGTCTACCAACTCACGTGAACCAGCGGTCAGGTGTGGCTGAACTACACTTCCTTCCGACGAGGGAGAGCGTGCTCGCATCCCGCTGTACCTGTTGGTCTTCGGAGTATTTGCTGTGGTGCTTAGCCGAGTCGAATTGGGGCACAAGGTTTCATTCAGGGTGCCCTCTTCTTCGCTGTCCGACAGCCCTACTTCAGTCCGGCTCCTAACGGGGAGAATAGTGAGAGGAGAATACGAGTGCATCGTGAGAGCATACAGCGCAACTCCATGAAGAGACCAGATAAGAACGTGCTGCCTTGGTGGCG
>NW_027154612.1:42274-46405 GCF_002600585.1 Cystoisospora suis
TGCTGGTGCGTGTGTGGAGAAAGTAGTGGAACCTGCTGCGCCTCGGTGGTCTCAAGTACTAGAGAGACAGTCCTTTGCAGCCAGAATCTTCTCTTCACCAGCAAACCCCGGTGTGATACCGCACACCACAGGGCGACGGAATAATTCCAAATCAAAACTACTTCGTCTGGTACTCCGGAACACATCTGCAGTCGGTAGCACCGGTGGTCTGCCACGTCTTCGCGTGAACCTCCCCACCCGCCGCTGCTTGTAGGCCTGTGGCCACACTGAATCTCAGGATTACTCCTGCCTCCACTACAGGAAAAGTGAGAAGAATCACACACCTGACCGGATTTACTGATGTACTCTCCCGAAACGCCACCTGCGCCACTTTCACTTTCCGGTGTTCCTTTCGTTTGAGAGAACGCGAGTCCTTTACCCGTTCTGGAGGTCACAAAGGGAAGGAGGGTCGCGAGGGGCAACCGGAACCGACGAATAGAATTCGTCGCCTCTTCAGTGAACCAGGTGACCGCCCTTTGTCTTGGGCGCGTCGACGTTTCTCTATTGGAGTCTGCGCAGGAGAAACCATTCGGCCCTCCATCCATTGTCCGATTTCCCAGGACCGTCGCGGCAGTGAGCCCCTCCGTGGCATCTGCATGCCGGGCGCCCGCCATCTGTCCAACTTCACAATCGCCCGGAGTGGCGTGTCTCGTGGAGAGAGTAGAATCCGCCTTCTTGCCCGTCTGAGCGGCACTGTCGGCAGAACGACTACTGACTACTCCGAATTTCTTCGCTGTCTCTGAGTGGCCTTCCGCGATGCGGAAACCAAGAGACACATGCTCTTTCTCAGTCGAGGTCGGGCGTCCGGGCGGCGGCTTGAGCGACGAGCATAGAGGGCGACCCAGATCGTCCACTGGGGGCCTGCGCCACCACCATCGGTCCCACTCGATCAGCCAAAGAGAACTAGCGGTCACGGCGCCTGGCTTTTTTCTGCTCCCAGAAGTAGGTCGAGCTTCCCCCCGTAAACGGCCCCAGCTTACCGTTTCACGAACTCTTTGATTTGTTACTGAGCAACGTTCACCGCTGCTTGGGCAGGCACACAGGAGCTGTCCGCCGCTGTAAAAAGACTCCTGAGTGGGGGTAGCCCGGTCGCCCTGAGACGCTGCTGTCGTTGATGGCGGAAGACCATCCTTGTTTTTGTCATGTTTCTCCTCGGAGAATCCCCGAGGGGAACAGGCACAGTACCCGTCATAACAGCAATCAACAAGAGGCGCCGAAGCGCCGACTACACGGTCGAAGAGGAAGAAGTCCAAAGAAGACTGGGCCAAGGTGACTAAAACAGGAACGCTCGACAATCTAAGTAACTGCTCTTCTCCGCCATCTTCCCTGATCGCCTCGTTTGCACCCCCGGATGGAGAGGAGCCAAATCTCCGAGGTATGCGCGAAACGAGGCTCCGGCTTGCACGTGATGTCTGTCGATTAGCAAGCTGTCCAGCGTTTTTTCCCTGATCACCCGCCGTACGCGCCATTGCCGTGATCTGCTGCTGATGTAGTTGCGCTAGCAGCTCTCGCGGCTCCGGAATCTGCAACCACAGTAGATCCCAGGTAGTGCCACATAACTGGCCTCTGTCCTTTACCGAAGAACACGTGCAGAGCTGGACTCCCCCTTTCGAAAACAGAGAACGACCTCCGGGAGACCCCGGGGGGGAACTACAAAGGGGACTAAAAGAAGAGACAGCTGTCGGATACGACGAGGGCACCGGGCGCGTAGGCGCCACGAAGCGGGGTCCGGACCAGAGGCAGCCTCCACACCACGAGGCGAACTCTTCCAACGCAGAAACCCCAGAAGAAGACGGATGACAGGCAGACGAGCAAAACCGCTCTGACTCAGACTGGCCGACACCGCCACTTAACGAAGCCGCAGTTGTGTCCTTCACACTACAGAGGTAGCATGCCACTGACTGGAATGGTGCAGGACGGTCCCAGGAAGTTCGCGCCAGCGCAAAGCTGTTTTCAGTTTCTTCTACCGGCAGTTCAGTACCCTGGATTCCTTCCTCCCTCATTATCTCTTCCCTGCTGCCGCGCGAATCCTGCCCGGTATTCTTGGATGCACTGTGTGCCTGAGACGATAACTTCGCCTTCATATGCCCTGTCCCACCGGTGTGCACTATGGACCCTCTAGTCGACGATGCCTGTGAGGCACCGCTAGAAAGACAGGAGCCAGGAACAGAGGAGAGCGACGAGGAAGGGCGCGAGGACTTGCACAGAGAGGTGCAACGCCTTGAGCCTGTCTCGTCGCTGTCCGAGTCTCGAGGTGCGGATGACTGGGGAGATTCGGGACTCAACGGAGGAGACGCCGACCAACGATCTTCTGTCGTAGAAGCCAACTCACGCTTGCGGCTGGTCTTCCTGAGTGACTGTGTGTTTGCACTCTGGTGTGCGTACGATGGCCGTAGCAATACGACGATGCTTCTGTCAAGGGAAATCCGGATAACGCCTTCCCCTGTGAGCGAAGAAGTTGTCTCCGCTAGGGGCAAAGGCGTCGCAAATTTACGAAGACGAGACAAGCAATAGGGGGGAGGCGTTGTCCCGTGGAGCCTCCCTCCGAGAGCGGCCGAACCAAGGGGCTCGCCCTCGACCTCAGTGACCTTTGTTCCCATGCTCGGCGCGCGGCTGTGGGGCCCAAAGAGAGAGTCCGAGCACCACGAAGGCAAAGAGGAAAGGGACGACATTTTGCGAAATGCATCGGCGTCAGAGAGCAGCGACACACTAAACTAGATCGGACATCTGAAAAAAAGGCCAGAAAAAAGCGAAGAGAGGGCGTCAAAAGAGAACGATCCCTGTACAAACATCCCTCACCCGGGTGAAGAGCCCGCTCTACACAGCCGCCCACGTTTAGTGGGCATACCCGCCCTGTAGAACATCATCCACGGAGTGAAGTGGCGTTATGGGGTGAAGCCCCATGCCCAAGTCGGCGATCATTCACACGTCGTATGAGAAGACGTTGAATGCCTGGCTTGAAGAGCTGACCGATGTAAAAGAGACTTCGGCCTCCTGGACAGTGCTTAAGTATACACTGGACAACCACACTACCGGAGTGACACGCACTCGACTGGGGTGCGGTCGGATCAGTTCTTGACGAGAACAAAACAAATTGCTTGAGGCATCCGCTCACAAGCAATCTGGGGAGCTGGAGAGTCACGCGAAAGATGGGAAGGCACCTGGTTTAGAACGCACCCGAGAGAGTTAAGAAGTGCGCCATTGCACCCGTTAGGCCGACAGGGAGCGCCTTCCAGAAGCGGCGCGGAATCTGCTTCCCGGCTTATGGGAAGTCCTCCGAGGCGACACGGTGCTGGCTTGGACCCATTGCCACTGAAAGGTTGGACCATACAACCACGGCTCTCGTAAAGGCAGAATTGTAGGAAAGCTATCAGCCACACTCGGCGAGTTTGCCGGCGACCTTGTCTGCCGTGAAGAATAGGGGAAGCGCACCCGCTATCGACTCTCCAGCCGGCATACAAGTCACTTCGGTGTCTCCCTGAAACTCAGTAGAGAGGAAAACGTGAAGTACAATGAGAAGACAAGGACGAACCAAAAAAGTGTCAAGGAAGCTGAAAAGAAAAGGGAGAGAATCCAGAAGAAGCGGCACCTCGCCTGTCCTCAGTAAAGACCGGGCGCAGAACTGGAGACAAAAGCATTACGACAGTCTCGATAGTGTCGGGAACGGGTGAGAACGGACGGCGGTTGCCTTGGACCTCCCGTATTCCTTGCTCAGTTATACAAAGGGAGACTCAACACTTCACCCCCGAGAGGCTAGACGGTATGTAGTCAGCGCTTGAATGCGAGGCTGAATATGGCTGGGTGGAGACAGCCGCGGAAAAAGCGAACAGGATTGGACGGGTCCTTCGCACAAGGATTCTAAGCTGTCACGCCAACAAAGGGCATCGCTGGCAAACAAGAAGTAACTAGTTTCAGTTACCAAGCTTAGGACATTATATCTACGTGTGAGGTTCTCTAAGCGAAAGTTACATCTACGTCTGAGGTTCTGTAGTTGAATGTGCGCTTTTTGGTCGTGCTTTTCGGCTCACCAGCACCGGACGAAGCCAGGCCCAGCTCGCATGCAAGAGTCGTGCTTCTGTTCCTCAGAACCAC